>NC_134366.1:159720351-159874018 GCF_035582795.1 Mycteria americana
CATTTATTTCTGAGAGAGGACAACAAGGACAGGCAGGCAGTTTGGCGCCTGGAGTTTGTACATGCTCCCACGCTTCTGGGATTCTCTTGCGGGTCTCCGGGCCTTTGTAGAGATCCAAGAAAGCTGCACCTTATGATCCAGTACTTGGATTGCATGTCAGAAGAAAACTAAGTGAAAACAAGAAAACCAAGTAAAAACAAAGCTCCGGGAAGGTCAAGACAAGTTTGGGCAGAGCAGGGCGTGCAAGCCTGTGTTCTGAGACCCTGCAAACTCGGTGCATGCCCAGCGGTGGCAATGCTGGGCTGCTAGAGACCATTACTTCATATCAGCCAGAGCTGTGTGCTGGCCGGTTTTGCCTTGCCTTGCCTGCCTTCCCCTCTGTGGGGGTGGCTGAAGGAGCAGAGAAGCCAAAACAATTCGTATTCTGCAGCCGTTACACTTCTGCGTTGCCTCTCTAAATGAATGTGAGTTTTATCTCAGCCTGGCAATGGTAGGCTCAACCGCAGTTTTGATGGGAGAAGCTAACAAGCAATTTACTTAAATGGGTACATATTCAAGGCCCAATTTGTTTCTGACTGATGGCAATAGTAGTCTACCATTGGCTTCAAAGAAAGCTAGATGAGTATTACTCAGTGACAGTAATATTGCATCTCCTCCTATATGCTGCAATTAAAGTACTAGAAGTATCGCACAGATCTCTGCAATTGCCTTACAGTGTAACGCAGCTTTTGTCTTTGCAAAAGATTTCACCTTAAAATAAACTGGAAGGCATATCACTGTATCTTCCATAATAAAAAACTGGCTATTGATCCTTACTTCAGATGAAAATCAGCATCAAAAAGGAGAGCAGGGAAAATGTGTTTATTTATATAGGGGAACCTTAAAAAAAAGTAATCCAAATGGTTGAAAACCTAGAATGTCAGGCTCTTTAGAAATGCAGATATCATGATAATAAAAATGGTGAAGTCTGGACAGCAAAATTAATATGATAAAAACCTCCTAATATTATAGTCTGGATGGTTGAACTCTGGTGTCTTCAGTAAGGATGGGACTAATGTAAGATCCATTCTTAAGTAAGAATTTTAACATGGCAGAGGATGATTGATAGACTTCTGAATGTTCATTAGGGAATTTGAAACGGTGTATTCATCCTGGTCTCAGATTTTACTGGATAGGCTTTAAGAGGTGTTGATATCAACACTACAGACTATGGTCTCACTGCAGTATGGCTGGTTACATTCAGCATAATGGCATTTGTGTGAGACAGTATTGCCCTTTGTTACCCAAACACGACATTTTCCATAGATAGAAAAAATACCTGCTACTTCGAGCAGACATCTTTAGAACGACTATATGTCCTTTGCTAAATACTGTAGTGTTTAAATACGTTGAATACTTCTACATCTTCAATACCACATTCACATTAATAAAGGATGCTATGTAAAGAAGATTTACGTATGTAAAAATATGCAAAAGTATCTGTAGTATTTTTAAAAAACATATGAAAAATCATATGTTCTAAGCATGGGGGGATGCTGAGTATCAGTTTTGTGCACATTGTAAATATTTGCATTTAATGATCAGTGAGTTTTGTTGTCATCTACTTTAAAGAAACTCATGCATTTCTTGAAAGCAATCTAACTTGCCTGCAAAATAAATACGGATTCATCTTTTATTTTCATTGCTGGTCTTGCCCTCTGCATAAGTGGTAATGCCATGGTTTTCAGGATGATCGGTCTTACACACACAGTATCAAAGTAGTCTAAAAGTAATTAACAACAAGTGCTTGAGCTTTCACAGTTCAATAACCAGATACTTATAACACTACTTTTTTTACACTCGTGGATTATCTACTTGGCAGTTAACCTTTCAGCTACTTCTCTTTCTTTTAAAATGTCCCCGGTTTGTTCCAAAAGGAATGGGGGAGAACCAGCGCGATGCGGCTCCCGCGCTGGCTGTCGGACGGCTGCCTGCCTGGCTCTGCCGGAGAGCGGCTGCCCGGCTGCTGAGCCGCAGGTGGCTCAGCCACCCTGTCCCGGTGAAGGCATCTCCTCCTGCTCTTCCTCCCTCTCTGCAGAGGGTTCCCTCAGCCCATCTGATTTTTTTTCAGTCCTGGAAGCCTTAGAGGTATGTGACTGCTGACATGCACCAAGTGACCATCCTGTTTCTGAACATTATTAATTCTTAATGGCAGGAGTTGTCTGCAAATAAGGATTTGAACCACCTGGTCCATGCTGGTGGGCTAGCAAGAATTTACCTGCTCCTGGAGGAAAGCTGGTTTCAATCTGAACAACCTCGTGTTGAGAGACTTTAGCACTGTTTAGGTGTCCCAAGTCTGTCTGGCCTCTGCTGGCAGTCGCCCCGCCGCAGCCGTGGCAGCAGAGGCAGCTAGCAGGGACCGCTCTGGCAGGGCTTGCTTCCAGTCTAGCTCAAACCTGTCCCGAATGACACAAGTTAAACCAACTGAAGTATTCTCTGAAAGCAGCTGTGCCCAGATCAGGGCTTTTGCTGGCATTGCTAGGTGTGATTTTTCCACGCTCGTAGCCAGCACAGCTACGCTCATAAAGCTTCGTAGTAGAGACCTGGCCAGAATCCTTCAAATCCTCAATCGCAGCCTTTGCAAAACAACCCGTTTAACTTTGCTGGAGCCAGGACAGCTCTACTCTTCCCAACTAAAAGTCCAGATTTTGTTCTCTCAGTGACCAAAACGTTGCTCATGTGGGATTGGCTTATCTCTCCAGTCACCCCTTCTTATCCTGCTTGAAATATTACCCTGGCACGTCTGTCTGCACTCCTGGATGCCGACATCCGTCCTGTGCTTTTGAAAAGGCAAATCAAATTCTGTGCACGCACCTCTCCTGGCATGTTAAAAGCTTTGGTTGCCTGTGTCCGCGGGCTTACTTGTATGTGTGTGGAGCGCTGGGCTTGCTGGCAGTATACCCCACATCTCCAAGCCCTCTGTGCAGAAGCAGTGCTGCAGTTCTGCCTTCCTGGTCTTGCCTCGACTTCTCCTCAGCCGATGTTATGTTAGCATAAGACTTTTATTTGCCCAGGATGATGCTTAATTTTGTCCACGTGTAGAGGTGACAAAGTACTTGAATACACTAGAGGACATTTTCCTAACACTGTGTGGTGTGTTTATGATGTGTTGACATATTTTAGAGAGAAAGAGTGTCCGACAGAACATCAGAGCATTGCAGAGATATATAGGGGTGTTGGGTTGGTGGCAGAGAAGAAAGACAGAGAGATATGAAAGACAATGGATATTGTGGTTGGTACCTTATTTTCATGCTTCACGTTGGGTTTTCTGGAAGAGTGCTAGTGTGATATGGTGAGATCAAGTCCCTCTGCAGAGATGAGAGATAAGGCAGTAACTCTAAAACTTCTTCATGAAAAAATGAGATAGAGATGACTGAAGGCAGTTTGCCCCAGCCACCTCTAGTGCCCCAGGACCCCCTCCCAGGGGTACTTCTCTTAGTAGTCCCTCATTCGTTTGGACAGGACATCTTCCCACATATTAGGATGTCAAACTCGGCCGTCAGGGGAGGTGCACAGATAATTCGCCAGCACTTTCAGCACTTGCAGAAGTTGGTGATCACCTAAGAAACAAGGTGGTTGGCTTCTCAAATTTGTTTGAATGCAGGTTTCAAAAGTGGCATGTAGGTGATGTGGCTGGGTGCAGTCTGCTGAAATCCTCTAACACTACGCAGCAGTGCTTCTACACGAAGTAAGCACCAAACAGTGCAAATTGCCTTACATGAGTGGAAGATATCCATGAAAGCAATCCGGGCCCAGGATGAAAGAAAGCAAGGGAAATAGTGGGGCTCACATTATGTCAGTTCTGTTTTAAGGGACAGCTGCTAAAACATGTTGTTTGTGGACAGTGAACATGGGCTTTTTCCCACTGATATTTTACAGTATTTTCAGTGCTAATTTTGCTCAGTTCTTTAAACTCCTGATGTGAGGAAACAGGTAATTCACAAGAGGTGTATTGAACCTCGTTAATCTGATGAAATATGTTGGGAGGATTGATTTATTCACTATATTAAATAACCACGTACATGCAAAACTCTGCTTTCTGACTGGGAACATGAGGACATGTGTTGGTTGCTTGCTGATTTTTTAATACTTACATGAAACCTTTTGGCAAAGTCACAGCAGCCTCTCTGTTTTTCATTTCTGTTTTTCACAGTTAAGCAGACAGCAATGCATGCTTAACAAAAACACAGAGCTTTATTAGGCTTAGAGGCATGTGCAAGAGACAGCTTTAGAAAAATACTTTCAAGACGTGCTAATCATCTGCGAGAAGTAAATATGTTATGGCACAGTAACCAATGAACAGACAAGGTCTTCAGGAGATGCGCGGGCTGTAAAGCATGCTGCAATGCAACTCCACATAAAAGATGCCAAAGCAATCCCCAAGGGAGTTGCTACATCTAGTTGTCACAGCTCAGCACCACGCTTGGTCACCAAGGCCAAAAGATGCAGCTCTTTGACATCCCATTCTGAACTCAGGTTGCCGAGCACAAGCCAGATGATCTCTGCCCTGGGCTCCAGTGCATGGTACAAGCAGCTCAGCTGTGCCCAGGCTCCCGCTCTCGCAGCCAGGGCAGCATCCTGCTCTGGTCAGAGCCAGCACACACCACTAGCTCTGAACTCCTCTGCTTGTCGCGAGCGGCCAGCTACCATCCCACCTGGGAAGTTACTGCCCTTCCAGACCTGCTGATGTATATTTAGCATGTGAAAACTCTCTCATCCAGTTCAGACCTTGGTTAGAAAAGCCAGTCCGTAAATTTTAGTTGGAGTTTTGACAAAATCTGTGGGGAGCAATTACGCAAGTAGCTATTCCAGCAGATCGGAGGGGTCGTATGCTCTGAGAGCATGAGTGGTGACAGGCGGCAGTGGTGGGATGCCTGGGATGAGATCCCTGCCTGCCAGTAGTGTCCTCCTCACACCAAAAAATGTGTCTGCTTCTTGGTCTGATTCTGACTGACGCTGCGCTTACCCTTAAAAAGGAAAGAAATCTTAATGCTTCATTTATTGCATATATTTGTAAGTTTGGGCTATGGCAACACCTTGAGGAGTAAAGACAAAACTAAATATTCAGGTTTTCCGATCAGAGAATATGCTTGAGTTTCTTTCTATTGTTTGAAGGAGGTTTTGAATTACATGCAAGTCTAAGTTTCTCCATTAGAGTGGACAGATGTCAAATTGTCATATAAAAAAATTATGTATTATATATACATTGTAATAGTAGGTAGCTGTTGTCCTTGATGCATATATAGCACTGACCTCATTTAGGCTGACAGTCTGCGAGTGGATGGAGCTCTATGCAGTTAATCGGTGCCGCACTCCCTCGGCGTGCGGGCTCCGCAGTGGAGCAGTTCCGCTGCGCCTGTGCACGGCGGAGCCCATCGGCCCCGAAGCTGCCTCTGGCAGGGTTTACTTGCGTGACTCGGTTCTGCAGGACTGGACCTCTGGGCTTCTTCCATTAACCACTACCATATGGAAACACCGAATATAGTTCCAGCTCCATCTGTCAGTCTGCTAATGGTGATTTCATACTGTGACGTATGATGCATAGAGTGAATAATGGCTTTTTGCCCTCTGTGCTTGGTTGAGAAAAAATAATTCCTGACCCAAACCCACATTTACATGATATCCAATGTACAATGCCATTCTTTCAGCTCTACCAGTTTTGTACTCTTCCCCTTCCATTTAGCTTTAAAAATGCAAAAACTGACTGACTCTCTGGTTCAATAGGATCTTTATTGCTAGAAGGAAGGATGTGACAGCATCTTGAGATATGGCAACTCCAAAATGCTGCAAATCTACTAGCTTAAGTGAGTTGCAGGGGGAACATTGCTTTGTTGTCAGCCAGTTGGTATAAAGGACAGTTTGGCACAGTGAAGAGGAACTATTAAGAATTCAGCAACAATTTTGAAGCTAAGCACCCGTCTTTGTTGTGACCCAGAGAGCAGCAGGAAGTGTTTGGTACTTCTAGCTCTCGTCTCACATTTATCTATTCTACACCATTCTGCACATCCACACAGGTTCAGCAGAAAATTGCTTTGAAATTAAAACGAGAGTGAAGAGAAGTTGCAAACAAGAATAAATAAGAAACAAGGAACAGCAACACCCTGAGGCTCTCAGTTATTAGAACAGATTTCAGCAAGTGCCTTGGAATGATCTAGCTGTTTGTTTAGACTTTCTAAGATGGGTTATTCAAGGGTACAGGCAGCCTTCGTCAGGACTGGGCTCGGCACCACGTGGCTCTCAACCAGACGTGGAGCTGGAGGGCTGTGTGCTCTTCTGGATTGTAGCCCTTTATCGACCCTCGCAGTAAACTTGTGCCTCGCAGTTATCTGTGTGTCAACTTCTACCCGTATCCCACTCCTAAAAAAAGCACTTTCATCAAAAAAGGAGAAAACTGTAACATTATTACATTACATCATTACATATAGCACTGTGGTTCTATCAAACCGCAAGGGAAAGAATCTTTTGAGAGCATTTTACTAGTGTAAGTTGAAACCTGTTGACTTTCTCGCTGGCAAAACTACATTTGTTTGTGGCTTTTATTCCTGGCGGGTGCTTCTGGAGCTGGGCCTTTAAATCTGGCAGCACCAAACAGCCGCAGCCTGTGGTGGCCCTTCGGTAACATCTTGCTGCTTTCCTCTCTTTCCATGGACAAATCCTGAAATTATGTGTCTTTTTCCTTATTGCTGACATCATGGTGCATCCCCCCAAGAATAATAAAAGCAGACTGGGAACACAATAGCTGGCCTTTTGGCTAAGTATTTTGTAAATACCACATGAGTATTTTAGGATTAACAGCCTATTTGCATTTGTCAGCTGGGGACATTGTCTGATTCTCTGTCTTTTCACTTTCTTTTGCTTCTGCGTTAATTGGTGTCAGCATTCCTTATATACAGAGGAATATTATTCATCTGATAACTGGTTGATCTGCTATTGCTGTTTTCCCAGGTCCATCCAGGTACCCAAGGTAATTACTGGATTCCACACATTTCATGAACTCTAAATGTGTATTTAAGCCATTAACATAAATGCACTTTTTTTCTTTTGAGAAGATTTTTTTTAAAAAACATGCTAATAAATTAACAGTGAACTGATCAGAAAAGTTGTTATTTTCCTCAGTGTAAGTAACAAGTTTTAAGGTCACTGCTGACAATAGGGCAAACATAATGGTTTCATAGACTTTTGAGGAGAAAGATGTGGATGCAGAGGGAAACATCTTCATTGCTAGGATTAATGGAACTGCCACTCATTCAATAACTGCATGCAGTTATACACTGCAACGAGAATAACACCTGTGGAAGGCAAAAGGGCTGTTCAGACAATCATTTAAGATTTTGTAAGCTCAAACATAACATACACAAATTAAGAGGATGAAGCGCTTGCTAAATACTGAAGTCATTTGATCACAAGTACAAATGAAGGCAAAGGCAATGGAAAAGCTTAGGAAAAAAATACTGGGAGAGATGATAAAACAAGCCATTTAGGAAACATCTCCTAACAGAATGACAACCTCGTTCATTGTTATTCAGGCAAAAACAACTTATGCAACAAGGCTGTTAGAGGTGAACAACAGACAAATTGGAAAATAAGATAATGGAAAATTTGATATCGTTTGGAAGAGTAAGGGGGGGACCTTAACAACTATCAAGAGAGACTCACATGGGGATTTTTTTTGCTATAGTAAGAGCTGTTGAAGTTCTGAGCTTTGAATGTGTGCTGAAAGCTAAGAATAGGCAAACATTTTCTTGAACATATATCTTGTTCCTTTTTGCTGATTTTGATGTGCCAAGAAGGGTAAATGTGATATTTCTTTCTCCTTCTAAGAGGAACAGAAAAGGACTGCCCATATGGGCTTACCTTTCAATCACTAAAGAGCGAGAAATGCAACAAATTATAACTCCTTTTTTGGGATATCTTGGTATACATATAGGTGCAGATCTCCAAACATATGCAAACACGAGCTTGTGTACATTGATGTGGAATCTTTCAATAAATGCAGATGTGGCACTCCAGAGGACTGTGCATGCCAGTTTTTGGATGTCACAGCTGCCTGCAGTTACATAATTGTGCATTGAAATAAATACATTAGTGTCTGCATATATTTGGAGCACTGCACCTGAATACAACACAAGGCAGCCAAATATACCCACTAACTATGAAAGGTTGCTTGATGAAAACAGATGTCCCACTGTTTGGCTCCAGACGTCTGGGTACATTATGCAATGGGGTTGCGTGTGTGATTTTTGACTATGAACTTTATCACTATAGAGAGGTCAGGTGTTGGCACTCAGCACGAGCAGGAGGATGGTTCAGGTGGACCACCAGACTGGTTGCCAGATTCACGTTTCAGACTAGACCTTCAGCTGGAGTACAGCTCCATGAAAAGCAATGGAGCCCGGAGGTTTGTGCTGGCTGAGGATCTTGCCCACACAATCCTCTCTGGTAAGTGTTTATGAGTAGGGGAATTATTTTCAACACATTATTTGTAAAAAGTCCAAAGTGAAGTGATGCATTTAATTTCCACAGGAAAAAAAAGAATTCTTTGGTCAGGATTCAAAAAATGCAGAAAGCACTAGAAGAAAAGCAGTGGTGACCTTTTATTAAATAGCCCTCTGGATCAGCACTCACAGAGGCCAAGAGAGACCAGGAGAACGTGAACTCCAGCTTCTGCACCCCAGCAGAGTGCCCTGAGAAGAGCAGAGGAGAAGGGCCAGGCCAGCTGGAGGCAAATGTGTCTCCACCTCCATCTCTTATCTTTCACCACTGCCTAGGCAGAAGGGCTGCATGGCACCTGGTGACAGACGAGAGCAGTTCAGGGTGGAGTCTGGGGCTGGAAAACATCCATATTTCACAAAAAAAATATTTGGAATTGGTTCTTTCCACATTCTCTTCCACTGGACTTACTCCAGCTTCTATAAAAAGTCATTGGAGCAGAGGCTGGAATTTCAGTGTTTTGCTTTTGATGAAAATGCTTGGCATTGACTTTTTTTTCAGCAAGGAATAAACAATATTTTTTTTCTTACCAACCCTGTTCCCCCCATCACTACATACTGTAACCTGCAAGTCCCACGCAAAACTGCAAGTCAAAACACACCATAAATTATAATTTCAGGCATCATTTTGCCAAGCCGAAACTTAGAATCATTGAATCACTGAGACTGGAAAGGACCTCGGGAGGTTGCTAGCCCAGTCTCCTGCCCGAAGCAGGGTCAGCACTGAATTCAGACCAGGTTGCTCTGGACTTTGTCTAGTTAGTTGAAAATCTCCAGGAAGAAGACACCACAAACAACTTCCTGGGCAACTTGTTCCAGTGCTGACTGTTCTTGTGATGAAAATGTTTTCCCTTACGGCCAGTCAAAATCTCCCCTATTTCAGTTGATGACCATTGTCTCTCATCTTCCTGCCAGGTACCTCTGCAAAGCTTGGCTCTGTCTTCTCAGTCACCTTCTCTCAAGCACTGGAAGGCTGCTATTGTGTTCCCCCAAGCCTTCCCCTCCCTGTTCCCTGTTTCTTCATCCTTGTGGTGTCTAAAATCACATATACAGTGGTTTTCAAAGCCATTCTTTCAATTTTCAGAATGTGAGCAAGCTTTGTAAACTGGTATCTTTCCTCTTTTCCTGGCTGTTGGCAATTAGAATAATTCTTTAATGTCCTTGAAACTCAGTGAAACACAATATTCTACCCTGCAATGAAAAGGCTTCTTACAAGTTGTTCTTACAAGAAAGATTCCCACTGAGTTAGTATCACCAGATCTCACATCAACACAGAATCTGAGGGCTTTATAGAGATTTTGAGCTTTTTCCTACATATGCACGCAGAAAACTGTACTAAATAGACTTCATCGGTGCTGATCCAAGCCTACATGGTAATGAATTTGCATTGAACGGAATGACACGAGGGACAGATGATATTGGACTGATCTACTGCAATATGCTGATATGAAGAAAATCGCTCCAAACCTTTCTTTCAGTTTATGGAAAGAATTTACATCAGCAATTATAGCAACTACTGAGAATATGGTTTAGGTAGCCACACAGTAAGAAGAGAGAATAGTCCATCTTAGAGGGCTGCATGGAAAGGGAAGAATCAGAAATGGAAGCTAATATGAGAAAAAAAAAACAAACCAAACCCATGAAGAAATATAATAGACACTCAGCAGACATACCCAGAGCATTTAAATTAGACATGTATTCATTTGTACAATTTATCACATTATTCAACCATTAACATAGCTAGTACAATTATAGTTTTGGACATTTTAGTTCACTATATGTCATAATGCTGTAAAATGACTTAAAAAGAAAATACTTCCAAGATTTATCATATTTTTTTCAGTATATTAATGTTGAGATATCTGTTGTACTAGGCATGAATGCAGAAGAAAACAGTCCTTGTTTTAAAGCATTTACAAGCTAATGATGTGAAGATACAGACGCCTTAACTCCAGGCAGAATCATCTGTGGAATGAAGCCCTAAACAGGTAAAATAGTGGGGGTGACAGAAAGAAATTTGCTTCCCCTACAGAAGTCCAAGATAAATCTGTGAGAATCACTGCTGTTTTCCTGTGTGTGTTTTGACAAAAATGTGCAATTTTGCAAAGGCAAGCATTTTGCTCTGACCAGCAGCAGGGAAACCCACAGGGTGAGGAGAACCATTTGTCAGACAGAAATTGTGAGATATGTTTGCATATAAACTTTTAATTAAAATTGCTGCTCTTACCCTACTGCTGGTGGAAGCCATAAGGGTGACAAATTAGCTCTCTTACAACCCAAACAGTATGGGCGCTAACTGTTAGAGATTATGAAGCCGTATTAAGTCTGGAAGAAACCTGGTTTATGATCTTACATAGGGATCCATGTAAATGATTCCATTTTTTAACGCAGCTGTCACAGTTCTCAGAAATACTGTGATTATAAAGGCAGCAAGGCTTGCAGTTACCCATATACTTAAGTACAGATTTGGCTCTAAATTACAGTGATAATATAAGCGTAGGTCCTGGTTAGCTCTGTAGCAAGTTTTGTGCTGGCAAATGCCTGTTCAGCTCATGGTTTCACTGGGGCTTGGCAGGGGAAGGGGGTCTCACTGCAAGACATGCGCCAGAGCTTGCTCCTCAGTTGCATTATGCTGCCCTGTGGATCTCATGGGGCTCTCCAGAGAAAGCATTGGCCAAGGTGGGCAAGGGTAGGATGACCAAAGGAGGCAAATAATCTCTAATCTGGAAGCCACAGAGGCTGGGAGAACTGCGTGATATTGCTCAGTGGAGGGGAGACTCTGCTCCCCAGCATGGGGAACGGCCATTGCACTCTTCAGGCCGTTACGGTATAGTTTCACAAGCAGACAAAGTGGGAGCCAAGGAGGAAAGTGGTCTTGTCAGAGGTTACAGAACAAATCAGCGCAGGAGCTGGGAAGAGACTTACTCCTCAGTAGGAGTATATTGATTATTTAACTGCTGGGCACATTTGGCTGCTGAAAGAGTCCTAGGGCTCAAATGAGATACAAGAACAAATAATTCACAGCAGACCTCAAAGATGAGAAATTTTTGGCTATGCGTCTTACCTCCCCTATAATTTTTTTTCTCAATTATTTTAATGGAAGATGGTGAAAAGTGTTGTAGAGGTAAAAAAAACCTAATGGGGTTTCGTCTTCAGCAGTGGAAACATGGATTGTGAGGGAGTGCAGGAAAATAACTCATGATCATCCACTAAAATATGGAGGATGTCAATGCGTTGCCTGAACACAGACATCTCGGCTTACTTGGGTATCTCACCTGATCTTCAGCTGCCACTCCAGAGTGAAGCACAACTCCCATGGGTCCTCTGTCTTCTCTTCTGGCCTCGTTTATCATCTCAGAAATGTACGCATATGCAAATAAAGCTTAATTCAAGGAGTGGTTCTCTGTTTCAGTGCAGGCTGTTTCAGGTCCATAAACAGCTGGGTTTGGTATCGCTGTGTAGTTAGTTCTCACTTTTAGTTATGTCTACACCTCTGTGCTTTGGGATTTAAGTGATTGCTCTTGAGTTCACTTGAACTTTCATGAACAATAGTGAGTACAAAATTCAAATGACTAGAAATACACTTCCTTTCTTTTAATTCATCTGTCATGTTTGTGGGTAGGGCCTATCTTGGAAATGGATTGGTGCAGCTGGTCTGATTGGGAAAAAAGAAAAGACTTAAGTATTAGAATGAATTACTGATGATATCATCTGGAGAAAAGAGGCTTTATTTCTCCAGAAACTATTAACCTCTGTTTTAAACTAATCTTTTTCTCAGAGGCCTAATATGTTTGGGGAACTGTGTATCTGGAGGAACTGAGATGGAAACTGGAAATCTTCTTTTCTATTAAATTTAAATTGTGCCTAAAGAATCATGCAGAAACGGGAAACGGTTAGATTGCAGTAATTCAGTGACTCATAGGCAATAATTAGTGGTCTTCCTCTGACCCCAGAGGACAAAATCCACACCACAGTATCAATGGGGCTGTTGGGAGCCCGACACCTGAGAAAGGCTTCTCAGTCACATTGCCAGGAGAATGCCTTAGCCAGAGAGAAGTGATTTTGTCCTTGTGATTTAAGGGTAAACTGTCACTGAAGCTGTGAACAGGCATTTTTGAGCCCTTGGGCAGGCTGTAAATACTGTTATTAAAAAAAGCCCCTTTCAAACAATCAATTCTGGAGAATATAGCAAGATTTTTAAAACCTTGGAATTTCCAGAAGTCAGTGCGAGTGTGTAATTTCATCTGAATGTGGATCAGGACCTTACTGTGTTGGGATTATGTTATTAAAAATGTAATTTCTGCATCTCAGGAGCTGCAGGGTATGTCTCTGCAAGAGGACAGCCTTCCCATGCACCGTGCTGGAGACCAGCAGAGCTGGTCCTTGCTGGTCTGGAGCCTCCCCCAGCCGCAGCTGAGCACCGCTCCACCCTGCTGGGGTCTGTTACCAAAAATTGCTCCACCAGCTCCCGCTGCCAGGAAGGAGAAAATGTAAGTCACCAACTTCCTCTTCGATCCGTGGCATGCAGGGTTGCTCACTTCTGCTGATGAGAGCGTAATGCCTACTTAATTATGTCATGGCCCTAGTCTTCTTTAATTAACTTGGATTGTTTAATGTAAGAAAAGTGTTCTGAAAATGTAAATCACAATGGGTCCAACCCACAGTGAAGTACATTTTGCCAGGAACCAAGTATCACCCAGTAAGAAATACAAATACCATTAATTCGTAATACCTGCTGCTTGTGTAAATTGCGGTGCTTCAATTTTTTGCTTCCATCATGTATATTTGGGGGTGGACATCAGTTTCCTATGGAAATCTATACTGAACTCAAGAGTCAATGCTCTGTTGTATTAGTTGCCTATTTAAAATGTTTGCGGTCTTGTATTTCTTCTTTTGGGTTGTGCCTGTGTGAAGTATCTGTCATTATATGTCTAAAAATATGAGAAAGTTAAAACCGGTGATTTTTAGACCTTTGGCAACATTACGGTTTGGAGTGGGAACATTACGCAATGGAGTGAGATTACTGATCTGAGATGTGCAAAACTATAACTATATGTGCTATTGATTATGTATACATATATATGTATGTATGTAGGTGTATATATAGAGATGAATATATATCTCATGGCACTGAACTGCTTCTGTAGGCAGTCTTCCAGGGAGGCAACTTGTGAAAGATTGTTCCTGCTAAGAGGCGAGCAGGGCAGGTCCATGCAGAGCTGGAAGGGGTGCTGGCTGTGGTACCCTGCAAGTTTGCTGCCATCCTGTCACTGTGCTCCTGTTTCGGCTCTTGGATGTCAGCGTGAAGCTCCCTTAGCTGTCTCACCAACACTTGGTCCAAACAACGCATTTCCATCTGTAGAGGTATCATTTCAGCAGTGCTCAGAAACTTATGTATTGGATCAGTGTCATACACTGTCTCAAAGTGTTTGAGAGTAATGAGTAGAGGTGAATTAATGAGTACAGAGAATTACTTTGTGTAGTCTTAGCATCCAGAACAGATAATCCTCCTAAGTTTTGGAAGTTCTGCTTCATTCTGTCACGGCAGTAGATTTGTGTGAAATATGTGCCTGGATCTCACTTGAAATCAGGAGGAGTTTGGAATTCAGTCATCACTGTAGCTGTTTTCTCTGTATGTCTGTATGTTTGGCATAGTGGTACAGGTTTTAAACTCTTCTCCTAGAATCCTGTCTCTGAAAATTATCTGTCCTAAAAAGCTGCCATATCGTCCCTATTGTAAAGGACCAGCATGGAGAAGCAGATATGAGCTGTTGATGTAAGCTATACGTACAGCCTCCTGATGCAGGATGTCCTCAGTAGATACCTCTGTGAACCACATCATCATAACTGCATGAACGTTGCCTTGAGGCTGAAGGTTATTGGGAGCCAGTGAGGAGAGGGCACACGTGTACATCTCCAAGAGCGTCACGAGAGATTGTGTTGGTGCTACCTTCCTATGCACAGGCCAGGTCTGAGTCACAGCTCTCCCAAAGCAATTACACTCTAATAAGCACCACACATTTAGGAACTTTTCTGGACACACTGAATCTGTGAAATGGGACCATGCTGAGCAGTGAGTGGGGTGGGATGGAGAGAAAGGCAAGTTTGTGTGAGTTAGAGAAACTTTTGGTTCAGCTTGGATCACAAATTAGAAGAGGGTCAGACTGCCTACGAGCTGATGGTCCATATCAGAAAGTTTGCTCATCTAGAGGCCCTCAGGGTAGGCTAGAGCTCCTGATCAGTTGTGAGTCCAAACTTGACCATGATAAAGGAGATGCTGCATTTTCCTGACCAACCGGCCTTATCAAAACCCTTATAGTCTCACAGCAGACAACCTGCCCTATCACTTGACAGCCGTGGGTGTTGATGGGCCTGGGACCTGAAACAATATTATTTTCACTCCAGCAGAGCTCTAAAATTAACTCACAATTTATAGCAATGGTAAAATACTTCTGTCTTTTTTATGTTAGTTATTAACTAAGAATATTTTTCACTGGAAGTTTATTTTGCCAAAAACCTTTGAAATTACTTGCATCAGTGAACTATAATATAGGTAAAGCTCCATATAAAGTATTTGATAGGGAATTAAAAAATAACAAGACAGCAAAGCTTGAAGAAATCACTCGCTCTTTGATTGGATTTGAGACCCCTCAGGTGACTCAGCTGATTTGCCAGGAAATGTGAATTTTGAAACCAGGCCAACAAAAAGCAGAGCATACCTTCAACCTAAACCAAAAGCCATGCCTGAAAGTTTAACACACAAAGTTGCAGCATATTCTCATCTATGACTGACTGAGGTTTTTATTATTCCACACTGCTCAGGAGTCTCTTTTAATTAATATCAAACACTGCGATACAGAAGGAAATACATTAAAAAGGCAATTATTAAATTTGCCCCCAGCTGTTATTGCTAGATGTGCCATATTTTTGACTAGTGATTATTATAAGAATTCTACACTGTAATTCTGATGCTGCTCTATTACATATCTTAAGAGGCAAAAAATGGTCTGGAAATGAGAGCTCAGGTCTGAGCTACAAGATTATTCATTAATCTCTTCCACAGTGTGACCTTGGGAGACTGCCTCAATTTCCCTGTCCCTCAGTTAAGCTAATAACTGCTTGCTTCCCATGGCCACTATGAGGTTTAATTAATAACTTGGATTTGTCTCCAAGTCTGCATTTCCTTTTTTTGTGCTCAAGTGCACAACTCCCATCATACAATGCCTGGGAAGGGAGGTTACAGCATCGGAAAGGAAATCTCCCCAGTGCCTGCAGGCACAGGGACACTGGTCTGGTCTCCAGGTCAAAAAGGGCTTGGAGAGGCCAAGACAAGAGAATTTGACTTGCAGACAAGAGAAGTCTCCTGTGCAGAAAGCCAGAAAAGGGATGAGCGCTGCCTGACAGCTGTCCCAGTAGCTGAGCACCCTGTAAGAGCAGGAGCCTGTCTGACACGTGAAGACGGACTTCTAGATTTCACTTCTCACTTTGTGAAACCTCAGCAAGGGATATCGCAAAATATCTGCACTGAAAGGATGCATGTATGCAAAATGTATCATAGAGTGGACGTAAAGTGTGGAAGAGAAAGGAAAAAGTTAAAGCGTATCTTTTCAGCATGAAACGTGCACAGAAACTGTCTGCAGGTGGTGCTTGTGCAATTCTCTGTGCCCAGTGCACCCACAAACATCTGAAAATTTGCCCCTGCAAGCAGTGCTGTCCTAAAACAGTAGCTGCAAGTCTTTTAAAAAGATAGAAAGTGAGAATGGGTTTCTGAGATCTGATATCTAGTTTTGAGGACAGAACCACACAGGAGACTGGAGTCATGGCGAGAACCCAAGCACTTCATTATGTTGTGCCATTTCCCAAATAAGAGGCAATTAAAATGCAGCTTCTTGTACTGTTCCACTGCAGTGTAGCCATTAAGCTTCAGTTTGCACGTTAGGGTCCTATTTGGCAAACAGAGTATTTGTGCTAGTTGCACAAAAAGACACCACAAGACCATACCCATCTCTTGAATGCTCAGCGTGACACTTTGGAAAATCTGTGTGTGTTAAAGTTATGAAGTCTGGTGAGTTTATGAAGGTTTCGTAACTATAAATACCATGGGCCAGGTTCATACTTAAAAGCATTAGTGAAAATGCTTTTTAGACTATTAGTATAATAACTAATATTAGACTATTAATATAGTATTAGACTATTAATATAGTATTAATAGTCTATTAATTAGACTATTAATATAATATTAGACTATTAATATAATGGCAAAGCATTCATGGTGTGGCCACCAGTAGACTTGCCCCCAACAATGAAAGAAAATCATGAGTAGAGTTTTTCTATGATAACTAATTTGCAGACAGATTTTTTTTGCACACCAACGTTAGCTGGGAGCCACAGTTCTCAATGCCCTTGACTGAAAAAAACCCTATGAGCTGAAACGTGTAGGCTCAGTGAACACGGAATCAACGTTTTCCTAACAGGGTCTCTATCTCTGGATTTAGGATAGAAAGATTGACAAAAAAAATGGAGACCCTTAACCTGGATAATCTGTGATTGAAGTGCAAGCACTGTAGAACAGTGGGAGAGATGCAGTACAGAAAACAGTGGGGCTCCTAAGATTGTTTGCATGAGATGGCATTAAGGCCATGGAAAAATCCTAGCAGAAAAGAAGGAATGAAGAAGCAATGTGCAAAAACTTTCTCTTACAATCCCAGAATCTGGAAGAATGACAGAACATATGCAGTTTGATCTAAGCAAGGTAAAGGGAAGTTAGACAAGGTCTGAGAAGAGGTGACACGAGCAGGAGAAGCCTCAACTAGTGGTACCATGACAAGGGACTTCCAAAGGAAAATTTCCAGGAATGCTCAAGACAGGCAAAGATGCTCTGGTAAGGATGTGCAGAAGGATTCTTCAAGTAGATCCTATAGCTTCATTACTGGCAAAACCAGTTTGGAATTGTTTAGTTTTTCTAGTCAAACAGCATCCTGGGAGCTCCTAACATAACCCAGTGCCATCCTCTTTGCTCTCTTCTTGACCTCACCCACTTCTGTTTTTTGCGGAGGCTCAGATATGCTCTGAACCTTGTGGCTTACTTTCTTCACTTAATACATTTTCCTGAAGAGTTAGATTAAAAATGAAAGGGGGTAGGGAGGAGAGCTTTGAGTAATGGAGTTGAAGTAATGGGGTATTTTGAGACAGTGGTCATGAGATCAAGAGACAGGTGCCCCAAGTTCTCGCACCTCCTGCAGAAGGTGGCAGACAGTCAGACTCTACATGGGAGAGCTCCCCATCTGCAGCTGGTGCTTACTCAGTCTTAGGAGAACCTCAAAATCCCCGTGTGTTCTTCTGTGTCCACAAGTAAGAGATCAGTCAGGACTGTAGCATATAACTTTTAAGGCCCTTTATCTTTTTTTCTGGAGAGCAGAAGTATAGGAAATGTATTGGACTGGGATCTTTGTCTGACTTTGAACATTCAAAACTTTATCATCCTGAGCAACCAATCTGCAACAGGCCAGTTGCTCTTTAGGTTTATGACCCTCTATTAGATGGGAGTTTTCCAGATAATCTGATCTATAATTTATTGTACTCAAATGATCAAGTGAAAAGCATTAATTTTTACAACTTGCTCATTATTTTAAATGATTTCTCTGTTTCCTCCTAGAGCTCCTCTGTCAAATGTATAGAACTCTTGCAGATAATGGTTTATTTGCAGGCTGTATCTACATCCATTACAGACAGAGAAAAACAAGAGACTGTATGGACATTATAACTGCAAGAAGAACAAGTCATATATAAAAAAAACCCAATTTCCACATAACAGGAGGGAAAAATTTAAAGATATTGTAGACATTTAAAAGCAGAAATCACTTAGACTTTCAACACTTCTAAAAGGTTGTAGTACTTTTAAAAAATATCTACCCGCTCTTTTACCACATCCAAAGAGAGGTGTTCAGGATCAGCAAGATGAAGGTAGAGGAGTCTATCTGCTCTTACATTAATCTAAACGGAAAAAAGTCTATGACATCTAGGCTTTGTAAAGCCAAGCTTTAGATCTGTCATTGATGTCTGTTCAAAGGGCCGTTGCTGTATTCAGCACAGGAGATTACATGGCACATGGCAGCAGCTGTCCCCCTCCCAGCACAATGCAATCAGAAAATGCCCATGGTGATATTTAGTTAGCTATTAAATTCAATTTAATTTTCATAGTGCTGCATATTTGTGAGTTGGCTGTGCCCAGGGACATGAAAGGAATCGTGAGCATTGAGCGGAGTTTTAACAGCTCAGCAGGCGAAGCTGGAATAGGTTGTACCTGGGAAGGTACCGGATGGTGCCTGGTCTGTCCTTCCCAGTGCTAAGCAATGAGCAGTCTCACGAAGGCTACAGCCATCTTCCCAATCCTGTTGGGCTGTAAGAATGTGCAGCGATTTAGATAAATGTCTTTAGGAAAACACAGTCAGAAACTTAATTTCAGACATCTCAAATGTAAGCATTGGGACCTGGGGCTCAGGAAGAGTAGCAAGAGCCCATTCGAGATGCAGAAGGCAGCGCAGGAAAACTGCAGGCCGAAATCCTGGTGATGTTGGTGTGGATGGCAGGACACCTCTGTAACTTCAGTGGGAGATGATTTCAGCCCAGGACAAGGAACAACGACGGTGGGCTCAGCAAGTGTGGAGCAGCCAGCAGAGCTGGGCAGTGGCAGGTGGGCAGGAGGAAAGCTGCACAGCTGCCTGCTCTGCACACAGCAGCTCTGTCCTCTATAGATGGATGCGTAGCATCCTGTCATATTTCTATCTCTAAATTAATTCAATTAAATCAGCGTAATGTTATAAAAATTGGCGTATGGCTCTATTTCTGTTTCTGTTCTCAGTCCGGTAAAACATGTTATTACATTTCAGAGAAGGTTTTGACTTTAAGAACCCCTAGAAGGCATAATTGTAATGATTTCCAGCTATTGCAGCCTTGCCTTTCTCCAGAGCTATACAGAATCCATTGCTTCAGGAAGGCTTTCTGTGCCATCAGGTTTAAGAAGAGCACATGCAGGAATCCAACACCAGTGCATGCACAGGAGACCTGTGGATGTTTGGGGACATGAGGAAGGTGACAAGCACCTGTCACGGTGAACACACCTCTGCCTCCTAAATCTCAGAGGTCCTACTTAGAAATGAAGACATTCTGGGAAGTTCAGTCTAGATTTGCCCCTAGGGTAAGAGTGAGATCTTGCCTCCTCACTGAGGCAAGGCAAATTTTGTAATTTCCCCATGATAAATATGTATTATCCCGTGTTAGACGAAAGTCCAGCACTCAGCCCAAGAGGAAGAACACAATTTCTGACTCTCACATATCTGAAGTTAAGTCCTTCTGTCTTCAGAAAACTATTTGTGAAGATTTTCTTGGGTTACAGAGCACAAATCAGCAATCCATACCACACTGAGCTTTACTAAGCTTTTCTGGTGATGACTCTTGGCATGAATAACTGCTACATTAAGAGTATCAGGTTTTAAGAAATTTTGAGAAATTCATCTGGTTCTGAAGTCTTCAAGCCAAACTTAGGGATGTTCGCATGGTCTCATGCCTCTCTAGTGCCCAGCTTGCTCAGTACAGTCATTGCAGTCTCCAAGGACTCAGCAGACAGCCTCCTATTGGAAAATATCTCTAAATCATTTGTAAATTTGTAGCTGAGCTGCCAAAGGGTTTGGACTTCAAAAGAGATCATTCGTACAGCACAGTTAGCACACTTTGCTAAGCCCAAGAGAGTCTGGGAATCCTGCATGTCATCAAGCTTACACAAAAATCCTCCAAAAATCACTAAGCTGTTTGCCACAAGTCTCAGATTTCAGGGGTTTGAATACAAATCCGTCCTGTCTTTGGAAGTAGCAATGCAAATCTGTTTACCACCCAGCTTAGAAAATATCTTCCAACTCCCCACCTGCCCCAGTCTCCAGAGCCTGGTGGAAGCCTTGTTCAACTGGAGTTGAGATTGTAAATGTTGTGTAAGGGAAAATTATGTTTAGCTGAAAAATAGTGGAAGTGAAAAAGGAAGGTTAAAAAAATCCCATATATACTTGCATCATCCTACTCTAATTCATCTAATATATGTCTGTCAAAACTGTCTTTCTCAGCTGTCAGTCTAAACATATCACTCATCTCCATGGATATTAACTTCCTCTGCACACTCTGTTATATTCAACTTTTCTTCCTTTCACCAGTGCAGCATAGTTTTTCTCTGTCGATGCCTCCTGTTCTACAGATATTCTTTGTCAGTAATGATACGCTGGTCTTGCTCTTCAATTCCCTAGCTGCCATCACTTCTTTTTGTCCATTTTGATGGAGAAAGGCCTCAGAACTCCAGGTCACAAAGTTGTTGTTTGTGCCTTAGTTAGTCTTCCATAATGTCAAACAAAAAAACATTTTAAATGTCAGGGGAGATGTTTTTATGTCTATGCTCAGAGATATGTCTGTATCTAAATAGAACAAATCTTTCTCCCCCCAAAACTCCACACAAATGAAGCTTCATTTCTGAATTTTCCAGTGCATTTTATCTTCATTTGGACATAAACCACTTGGGGAAGAAACTGCTATTATGATACAGACCAAAGAGTGTTGGGAGAGAAATCGTAAGTAACAGAATAATAATAGGAAAGTGCAGATGAAATTGTGGCACCTGAAAAAGCCTTTGCTCCACCCAAAGAATGCTTTTCATCCCACATGCACTAGTTATTTGTTTTGGATAAGAGCAGGAAAATCGATTTGAAGTTCAATAGCAAAACCAGAATATTTTTCCTTACAGAGCACCCATAAACTAATTTGGAATGAAATACTTTACAATTATATCATTCTATAACAATATACGTTAAATGTTCTAATGAAAATTATTTAAATCTAAATTGTGAATGTGCCTGGAAATTGTATCAATTTTCCTAGAAGAAAGGATGCTAGACATAAATATGATGGAAACCCTGCCTTTTTCCCTTTATAATTACAAATACAAGAAATACAATTCAGTGTTTTAGCTCCCCGTTCCCTGCAATTTATGGCATCTTGGGCAATCCAGCTTCTGCTGGGTGAAGTGGTTCAGCTGAGTTAATAAATGCTGTCCTCACTTTATACAAACAGTGCATTGAAATTTGCTTCCCCCAAGCACGTCAGGTGTGATCAACAGCATCTACTGTTTCTAATGACCTTGTTTAAAGAAATAAAATGAGTCTCAGAAAAATTACGTTTTCCATGCTAGGCCCGTTGTGTGAAAAAGATCTCAGCACTAAAAGGAGACAGCCAAGGTGCAGGGCTGGTTTGCACAATTTGGCCGTGCTCTTGACTCTGTGGGTTGGAACTGACATAAAACCATGACAAGCTGCTGCTTTGATGAGATACATCTTTACGGTCTTGGTTAATGGATCTTAAAACCCCCTTCCTCTGCAAAACTCCAAACCAAACAACATGCCTAGGTGTGGCCACCAGAGGAAATGGGACCCCTGTAAGGGACATTCAAGAATGAAGGGTTTATGGGTGCACTGTTCAGCCATCCATTGCTCATTTTTTTCCTTGCTACATCTACAGGTGTCCAAACCGTGGCTGTCTGTTCCCACTAAGCTTTACTTTTGAGCCAGCAAATAGCTCAAAACAGTAAAGGCCACCCTGCTGGCATGACAACAACCTTGATGCCCCATTTGTTTCCTTCCCAAGGTCCCATATGGAGCCATTGACTCTGCTCCAACCTGGTTCTCTGAGATCATGTTGGTGATGTTCACCACAGGCAAGCCCTGTGTGCCTGGACACACCCTGTGAATGGAGACACATGGAGGCATCCATCTGTTGCCTCCAGACATCTCTCTTAAGAAATGGGGTGTTTTACCAGAGCCCACAAAAGTCTGCCTCATTGGCCATCAATAAATTTGGTGAGGACCTTGCATGTTCTCTGGGCTGACTTTTACCTGCTGGAGCTCTGCACTGTTCTGGGAGCGTTTCTGGGGAGATGAAGCGGAAATGGTAGCTTTACTTGTGGCCCTTTTCCCTCTTCCCCCACTCCCTCTGCTGTGAGCTGCTTTGAAGGGCTTGTCCTGCTCCCTGTGGCACCAGCCAACACCAGTAAGGAGGAGGGAATGTCTCCTCATGTCTGCAAGAGCTGGTTACCCCTTGCGCCAGCAGCGGGGCCGCACTGGCACCACTGCAGCAACCATGTGGAGACCATTTCAACATCGTCTCTGACGTACAGAGATGTCTTAGCACGCTCAGGCATCCCTGGGGCAATAGACCGTCTTAAGGGGCTTCTCCTTCTCCACAGCCAGGGTCTCCGGCAGGCAGCTTGCTGAGTGGGGTGTTCCCAGCTCCATACTACATGGCGTGGGACACCCCATCCTGCCTCCGGGTGCATCATCGCTCCCCTTTGCTTAGTGTGAGTTTGTTTCTGTTTGTTCAATATTCAATTCAAGGCTAGGTAAAATGAGCAAAACCCCTCCCTGGCCAGGAGGACAGCTCTGAAAAAGGTGGAAATGTGTATCTCCAAGTGCTCGCTGTGAAAGATGATTTATTTGTTTCTGGGGATGAAGCCTCATTTGTTCATTTGTTTTATTTTGTGCTTATCGTTATCCCAGTGTCCCACTGAGAGGAGGAGGAAGGGTCGGAGAACAACCTGTCTCCTTAGCGATGAGGAACAAAGTGTTCATTCAGTGAATCTTGTTGATTGCAATCTACTGGATGACTTCTGCATGCTTCACTTATAATTAACTACCATACATTTTCTTGGGATTAGTGACTTGTCAGCATTTTTGGGAGCTGGTGCTAGGAATTTTAAATAATAACAGCATTTATCTTCTGCATGGACACATTGTAGTTAGGCTGATAAAGATAAGTGAGGCATTACAACAGGTTTTTCCAAGTCTGGGAGTGAAAGGTAGGAGAAGAATTTCTTTTTTTTGTATAATTATAAGAATAATTTCATCTAATAATGATATTTCTTGCATGAGTAGACATAAGAGAACCAAGTATCTTTCTCATAAGTTAATATCAGGAAATAAGTTTTCTGTCCTGCCAACCTTTGCGCTGCCAGTTTCTGGCCTTAGTTGCTGACCAAACTCCTCATCCCTTCAGACACAGGAGCTCCGACATGGAGAGGAAGAATTTAACTCGCCATCCAGGGAGGCACGTCAGTAGCTGCTGAAGTTCATTCCTGTTCGAGGCCAAATTTACGCCTGTCCCCTCAGCAGGCTCCAAAAGACTCTTAAATCTCACGGAGAGGGGCTTTACCAGGAGGCAGACAAATTCAAATTAGAAACAAGGCGCCCCTGTCCCCCTCGCCAAGCCATAAATAATAACAGTGCTGGTGAGGAACTGTCGCTGCAACTGGCCTTTCCCACGTGAAACTGCCAGCTCGTTCCGGGGCACCTTTCTGGAAGTGAAAGTGCTGGGCTCAGAGCAAGGCAGGGTGACACTGCCTTCAGGCTGGAAGGTCTGATGCCGGCATGATATAAGTCACCCAGCCTTAGCATCTCTGAATTTTTGCTGCTGCAGTTATAGTTATGACTGGTGTATAGGTAAATGAGGGGTTTTTTAAATATAAAAATAATTCCTACAGATTTTCTGTGTGCTTATCTATGAGAGCATGGGGACAAGCCGTACCACAATTCACAGGGATGAGTACTGAGCCCCTGGGTTTAGTGCACAGCTGCATCCGAATGCTGAGTGGCACCGCGCTCCCTGAGCAGTGCTTTTGGACCAGATCCTCGGTGTAAATCAGGATGCTTTCTTCGAAGTTGTGCTGCTTTATCCCCTCTGAGGGATGGGGGAACTGAAGCAAAATCCTTGGGAGCTGCTGGTGGGCAAGATTTCTTTTTTTGTGAAGTCTTTGGTCTGTATATGAAAAACACCACTGGAAGATGTTTTGTAAACAGCTGCATTAAACCTGCCTCCATTTCTAGACCGAAATTATTTCCATCAGCTTCCAGTCCTTGTAGCCGATTATTGTTTGAAATTGTGGGGGAGAGAAGGAGACTTCCCTGCAAGAATTAGAGCAGACCAAATCTGTGTGTGTACAGGATTGGGTAGGTGAAGAAACAAAGCAAAATAACTTCAAATTGAAGTTGCATGTTAACCTTTTATTTTTTTAACCTTTCTATAATTTAAAAAAATACACTGACACTTCCACATACCATGTATTTAAGTGGTTTCTCATTTCAGAAGTGACGTCCATGCATGGAAATTTTTTTTTTTGGTTTGTTTTTTTTAATTGAGAAATGATTGCAATTAAACTGTTGACCAAAGAACTGCAAAGGAAAAATACTGCTCCTCAGTATCTATTTAAAACCCTGCTAGAATACCAGTTTACTTGAAAATAAACTGTCTCTTCCGGACAATGAAACAAATGCAGCACTAGGTCCTGTTTATTTGTACTGTGGCAGCACCTAGAGGCTCTTGACAGAGATGTCGCCATATTATAGTGCTAAGCATTGGCTGCAAACACACACACAGAAATATAACTTAATAGCCATTGTCACAAGCACCTAAATTTTTAAACACTTGCATCCCACAAGACGGCACTTCTTAGGACCTCCCTGAAGAGGAAGTTTCCTGAAATTGCCATTAATCTATTTCTTTGGTAATAAGTGGTTATTAAATCGTTATTGTTATTTGAGATTAATGGCTGGTAAGTGTTAAGGAACTGAAACAATTACAGAACTCGAATAATCAGCAGCTGGTATGTGGCTTGAACTGGTGGATAATTAATTATTTATAATGAAAGCAACTAAGGGTATATATTTTCCGCCTGGCAGCAAACACAGAAAGCTTACCAACTACTTTGGTTTTGACTTTTAACAGAAAGAATATGACCAATTCAGTGCCAGAGGCAGTGCACCTATACCTGAGCTCCTTCATTCAATCGTGCTCAAACATTCTATCGGTTCTTTTCTGAGTGAAGCCAAAGCGATTTCAATGGCTGAGTTCGCTTTACTTTGTCCATCTTCCTCTTGGTAATGTCTACAGGAGGAAACTTTGCTATGTGTTGGCTATTAAATGTGGCAGATTTGGAAGAGAAATCGCTAAGCTGTGTAAGAAGAAACTCCATTTTTCTAACTTTAAATTCGGCACTGAAGGATACAGCTTTGTCAAGGTTAACTTAGCCTTGCACAGTGATTTGGATGGATTGGGATGTAAATCTTTAGGAGTTCGCAAAGAACTGAGTACAAACACTGAGGCAGTAAAATAGTCAATATGAAGCAGTGCCAGTATTTGTAACCTTGTCTCCTCCTGCCCTGTGCTTCTGCAATGTGATCACCGATCACATCGTGGAGGGAGCACCATCAAACAGATCCCGACTTTGTTAACTAACACTGAGTCCAATCCTTGATTTAAATGACAGCAGAACTAGTGCTGCTTATAAGAAGTACCAAGTAGTCATGTGGTGCATACATAATAAACAGATTTATAGCATTTTCCCTCCAGCTGCTATTAGTAAGAAAATAAAGGCAAATACAAAAGAGAAATTTAATCTCCAGCTAACCATAGTGATATATGGTGGGGAGAAATACAATCCATCTGTGCTTTCTCTGACAATGCTTTCCACCATTTGTTTTAGAGAAAGACATAAAGTTCTTATAATGCATCTGGATAGCTATGAAATACTCTGGCTACTGAGGGAGAGAGAGAAGGCATTTCTCCCTGACTGCTGTCAGCAATGCTTCTTGAAACATGAAGATTATCTCTTGTAATCATTATCCTGCCTAGGACAGCTGCAGAGTCCCTGTTTAGTCAGGGACTGGATGTACTAAAACCTGGAATAGCTGCACTGGGTAATGCAGTTACTCCAGATTTTCTCAGAAGGGGAAAGACTTGACCACAGATTAGCTAATTTTTTTGAGACTGCGCTGTGATTTTTCTCCACATCTCAAAATTTTGGATAGGCACAGTGTGATTGCCTTTTTGCTCACTCCAGATTAGTTGCTGCTAGCTTTGATGATAGACTGTCTCCTTTGGTCACTTTTTACATAAAAGGGTAAAATGTTGTGGCCTTCTCTGGTGCATCCATGGCGATACTCCTCTTACACTTCTCACTTACATGTAACGATAAACCTAGGAGCAGGCTTGGAGTGCGGCTGTGATACCCTATCTGCTCAGTGGCAAGGGACTGTGCGGTACAGCTGGCCTGCCTGGCCCCACTTCAAGTCCAAAGAGCGGAGGCACAATGATCAATGAAGGGAATTTCCCGAGGGAAATACCAGTAGCATCCCATTCCTCTTGCCATTTCTAGCTCAGGGCTTGGACATGTAATGGGGCAATGTCCCTGTCCCCTCTGGCTGGTCAGTCCCATCAGGGCATCCTGCAGTGAGCAGCAACTGAGAAGCTCCTTTGGTCTGATTTTTTTTTTGTGATGCTCTGAACATCTACAGGGAAGGGAAACCCTCATAGAAGTGTTTAAAAAGCTGTACCTTTTGACAGGAGAACTCAGAAGCAGACTGAAAGATTCTCTTCATACCTTTGAAGAAAGAGAAAACAACGAAAAGTACAGATTTGGGTTGACACTGTCATATTTAATAGGAATTTTTGCCTCCTGAAGAATCTAAGGGATGCTCCCTTGCAGGTTTAACCTCAGTTAGTCCCTTAACATATGCACATAATTAGTGTCCTTTAGCTAAACAATGTATATGCACAGACTAGATTGTTTTAATTATTATTCTAACAAAGAGCTATAACCTGAACTTGCTATTTCAAATCAGGAGAGCAAATTAAAGGTAAGCACAAAATGTCTTCAAGCAATGATCAAAGAGAATCCTTTGTGTTTTTCTTCTGGTGTTAATTAATACTGCTTAGTTGGTCTGGTTTGCACTGACAATTTCATTTTTGGGAACATCGGGGCTTGCATAAGATTAAAAGCTAATTTTAAACATGGATTAAGCCAGGCATATACAGCTATTGCATAATTCAGAAGGCTAGTTCTTCTAAGTCACTAGGAATGTCCACCTTGATTTATAACATGAAAAATGATGCTGGCCATCTTGCAATGGGAACTTCCCTCCCCATGGGTAACTTGTTTGAATGAAACTCCCACAGCAAACAAGGTGAAAGCATGAGACAGATCTGGAAAGGTTTGCTGAGGCAAGGATGAACATGTAGCTTTAGTGCAGCTGTAGAGCCCAGAGTAAGAAGCATCAGCCTTTTTTTCCCCTGTCCTCTCTCTTTTTGCATCCCATTTCTTAGGCAGCATCACACTGGCAGAGGACCCAATCCAGACTCACAGGGTGAGATCTACTTGATGCAGGCAAGAGTGGCAGAGCTGATCTTCAAAGGAATAGCATAGAGGTCTTCAGAGTCTCTTTGTAGATAAGAAATTACCCAGGGAGATAAAAGCAAAATCTAAGAAATTTAAAATCCCATGAGAGTGACACTTTATCAGGGTGTCAAGGCCTTTTCCTAAACCAAACCTGCATATGAAAAAGGGGAGTAAGGGATCAGAGTGGTTCTGAGTGTGGGGAGCAAAGACCGGGTAGAAGAAGCTGCTCCATCTGCTTTGCTTTGCTGACAGGGAGCTAATTCTACCAGAACAAATAACATATATTTCATTTGGTGTCTTCACTCCTTTACTGTTTTCATTCAGTGAGTAGACAGCTGAAATACTGCCAATGAAGGAAAACAGATTTTATGATGAATAGTCCTACACCATGAAAAACGAGATTAGAGGAATGCCTAAACTAATTTCAGGTTATTGCATTACAATCTTCATCTCGGACTAATTCTCAGTAGCTTTATTCCAGGTTTATGGACAGAAATTTAAAGCCAGTACATTTTATCATCTGTATCATTCAGTCCCCTTTTTTAACTGAAGCTTTGCAATGTTCTCTTTAATTTCCAGGAGAATGAATTTCACCTTTTATAACATTCAAAGACAATTATGCTGTCTTTATGATGAATGATGTCACCCTGATCCCAGCAATAAAAGAGAATGTACTAATGCCAATAAATATATTAACTGTATCAATCATTCTCCTCATTTTTTTTTTATTTTGTTGTTCAGAAGAAATAGCATGCAACCTTGAGCTTTTAATTGGTTAACACTTCCATAAACACCATAATGGCTCTTTAAATCTTTCTTTTATCATGAGAATCGGGAAAACATCATGAATAAATAACTGAATACCACAGCAGAGCTCAGCACTGATCTATGGGTCATTCAGGAGGTGAACTTGATCTAAAGATTTATTCAAACTCTACAAGACGGTTGCGTTCTTTGTGCTGGAAATAGCTGCATAACACAATATATTTTCACATGCCCTTCCAATTAGAAAAGTGTTCCTCAACAAAATGCAGTATTGCGATTGGACAGCGGTATAAAAACACGGACTGAATTCCACTGAAGTCAGTGGATGCAGGTCTTCTCTGACACGGCAATTAAATCAGAAGTATTGGAAAAGTAGAATTTAAATCAGAAGATTAAACCAGCAGTACCGCCCCAGCGGGCACAAGGAAGATGAGCCTGGGGCAGGCTCAGCTCCTGCAGCGCAGCTCTCCTTGCTGCCTTCCCGAGGAGCGGCGATGCTTTCTGTGCTCCCACATCAGCAACGCATCCTTGAGTTTTACTCACATTTACCTTGCATATGGTATTTGACAAGCGGCAAGTCCCCCTGATAGCTGCGTTCTGAAGCTGAACAGCTTTCCTGAATGGGATTTTTATTCGATACCTAACTATGTCACGTTTAAGTGACATTACTGACTTGAGCAGAGCTCTAACCGAGCTTGGAATATGACCCCAGCTCTATTCCCAGTGAACAAAGCAGTTAAATACAGAGACTGAGTGGGGGAAAAAAAAAAAAAAAAAAAAAAAAAAGGCCTTTTTCTTCCCGCTTTGTCTGAACGTTCGTTTCCACAAAATGGCTGGAAAATGAGCCTGAGAACACCTTTAAAAAACAACCGACAGCGGCCTGACCCGCGCGGCGTGAGGGACCGGGCTTTCCAAACGTGAGCGGCTGCTGCCACCTCGCGTTCCGGCGGGAAGGCGGGGGCCGCGCGCCGCCAGGCTCCCGCCCAGCGGGCCCTGAGGCGGCCTGCGGGCAGCGCTCCTGCAGGCACAGCGAACACACCACTGGGACCCTGGTACGCGGGCCGCTGTGGCTATTCCGCTGCTCAGTCCTCCTTTGTTCCCTTCTAGCGTCAGGCATGGCCCTTTATTTGACAAGCTGCGTTTCCTAAGCATGGTTTAGCTGCTAAGGCAGCGAGGGGATGGTGGAAGGGTGATGGAAGGGAAACGGGTCCTCTTCAGCTGCATCTGAGCTGCATAGTGCCTTGGCAGGTTTGTGAGGGTTGTTTTATTTCGCTGTGCCTTTTTAGTAATCTGAGCAAAGTCTCAGGTGCCAAATCTCACTGACTTAAAAATCTTCACCCAGTGGTTTATACTATTAAGCTTCTTTTGGTTTAAGGAGGGAGGCTGTGCATTTCACACAGCCGCCCGAGCACGCCAGCTGGCCCGTGCTCCCATGAGGTGCGTGTTGCACAGCAGCGACTGGCTCAGCACCCTTCCAGCCCTCACCTCACCCCATACACTCACTCAGCCACATCTCCCGTCAGGCCAGCAGCACTAGCACGGGTCCACAGCCCCATCAGACAGGCAAACTGGTGTTGACATTGGAAGCACTCGCCCTGCTTGCTCTCCGCTCACAGCATCACGCAGCCTTTCACACATGCATCCTCTTGTGCTCTCATCAGCCCAAGCCCATGAGCTTCCACGTGCCCAAGGACTCCTCCTGTCCTGCAATCTCACTTTGCAATACAAGGGTGACCTGATAACTCCGCCCTGCTTACCAGTGTCATGCTGTTTGGTTGCTCCCATTTTTAGCTCTCGGATTGGAAGTTTCCTCGGAGCAGGGATCTTGATCCCCTGCAGTTCTGCAAAGTGCTAGGCAAAATGCTAACTGTGATGGCAAAGTCTAAAATTTGAGAGCATAATTGACATGTGCAATAGGGCTAACTAACTTAAATATAGCTGGAGAAATACTGAATTATCTTTTAGCCATAAGAGAGCCCTCATTTGTCAAAAGCTATCTCCTCTAAATATAGGAAAACAGTGATAAATAACTGAAACCCATGCTGAGGGTTTTTTATGGCAAGCAGTGTATTCGTGGCAAGTGGCCCACACATGGTCTTTCTTTAGACAAGATAACAGAGTACTAATCAGCAGCAATTATCTACTGGCAAAACCTAACAAAATCCTGCAAATATGCACAAAATAAACAGTCTGCTTGCCTAGTAACTGGACTCTGAGACAAGCTCACAATTGCTATGGATAATCACCTTATAACTAACCATTGCAAGTTCTGACTGCACATCTACAAGCTGTAGATTTTACAGTCCGCAAAGGAGTTCCTGGCAGTTTTTATGATAATGGTGATAAAGTAAGAAAAACTTTTTTTTTTTCTTTCCTTGGAAGCAAAACAACACCCACAATATTGGTGGAAATTGGAAAACAGCAGGAGATCAGCGAGAGCTACAAACAGGGTACAGAATGTTCTTGCCCGTGTTTCTTGGTGCAGGGGAATAAGTTGTGAAGAGAGAAGAATAAAGATGGAAAGTCTTGCAAAGCACAGAAGAAGGGTTATGGATATAGTTAACTATCCCTGTCTTTCCTAACGGAAAACTGCTTCTGCAAATGAAGAAAGGAAATGGATAGGAAAGCACAAAGAATAAGCGTTCGCTGAATCCACATACCTGTATGGTATTTAGGAGTGTGTGAAAAGCTTTGGGGAGAATGCACTACTTGGAGATAAAGCTTGATTAAAAAAAAAACACAATAGGAAGGAGGCATGGGATAACATTTTTTTCTGAAGACAAATAAGTCTCTGGATAGGTTTTGTATGAAATATTGCTTGGTTTCTTACAGGAGCAGCTGAAGGGTGAGTCACATATATTGATATCACAAGATATGTGCGTGGGAGGTAAGCCTGGCTCTCACCTCACACTCTCTGCTTTAGTATAAAACATTATTCACCTGCAGCATATATAGTTTTTCCAGTCAGAGTATACAGGTGAATTAACTGTGTATGGGCATCCTCTGTGCATGGTGCTAACACAAATAAATGTGAGAAAGGAGAGCTGACCACTAAAAGCCTTCTACCCGTTGATGGGGTTTGCTTTGGCCATCAGTCATCACCTTTGTGGTACGGGTTGCTGCTCTCCGTCCCCAGATCACTGTCAGTGTTGGTACAACCCTTTGTTGACCTTCTGGAGCCAACAGCCTTGGTAGCTGTGAGTTTGTGGCAGCTAAGAGCAATTAGCCAAGTGGGTTATGAATTTAGGCACATAGTGTAGACAGATTGGATCTCCCTTTGGAAACCTGTGAAATAACATCCTTCCCCCTCATGTGTCATGAGGAATTTGTGTGCTTGCTTCAAAGGACTAGGCCATTAAGTCCATTAAAAAGGACTAGTCTCTCAAAGTACAGGCTAAGGCCCATGTTAGATTGACTGGATCCTGTTTGTACACTTTAATGCCAACCTGCTATGTGACTGTGTGAGTTCTCTAGTCCTGGGTTTCCTCAGTTTTCTTTCTAGAGTATGAAGCTATATATTATGGCCCATATTATAATTCAGCTTAGTCTACTTCCTCTGGTCATTATTTCTGTGGCTATCTAATGGCTGGGCTTTGACCTGTGTTCAGAGACCTCTGGCTTTCACCACCAGTGTTGCAGGGGAAGGCTGCCTTCAGCCTCCCCATTCTCTTGGCTGCTTCGGTGTCCTGTTTGTGTTCCTCTGTGGGGTCTCAGTGAACTCCCCCCCCAATCAGTTTCTCATCTCTCCAGCTTATCCATGCAAGTACAGAGTCTCACGACTATTATAGTTAAGCCTTTTGATGCTCAGTGGGATGTATATCATCCATAGGATGATAACCCTCTGCACTGAGACTGAATTGGCTGTGCATATCATATCAGATGTACCATCCCCAATGATTTGTTTCCTGACCCTTGTTATTCAGTGTTCTCCAGTTGGTTCATTTTGCAGAAACTGTAGCAGCCCTTGACTAGAAAAGCGAGTGGTCTCTTGTCAGAAGTGATCTTTTCTCCTGGGTCAAGCTAGGATTTCACAAGGTTGCAAAGTACAATAAAGTACCTTTCTGTTGCTGATTACATGATTCCATGCACACTTGACGGTGGTCTGTGCACACTCTTAGGCCATTCATTCCTGAACAGCAGATGGATCTCTGGTGTATCTCTGTGTCTTAAAATCAGGCTATAGTTCAACAAGCACTTAAAGCCAGCAGAGCTACTAAAGGAGATTATATTGTCCCTTCTCATCCCTACTCAGCCGTTTCTGCCTCCACATTATCTCCTCCCCTGTGTTGAATCCCAGCCCCAAGCCATCCAGCTGCATTCAGCTCTGCTTTTTGCTGGCTGTGATCAAGGGCGTGCCACAGGTGACCACAGGTGACCCTGTGGCATCCCGGGAAAACCAGCCAGTGACAGCTTTTATGCCCTTTCTCCCAGCTGCCAGGTCTTTTATCCCAGGCCCTCCGGGCTGTGTGTGTCCTCCTGAGGCACCCCGTGGCACCTCTCCCTGTCCCGCAGGGACATACGGCATTCAGAGAGGGGCCTTGCTTCTCTCCTTAAAGTGCTTTGGAAAGGAGATAATATGAAAACTAAGAAAAGTGAATTATGAAAATGGGTTTTATTAGTGTTCCAACTAGTCTAATAACCCCTGGGTCTCACTAATGCAGAGATACTTAAAAAAACTTGTGCTCTTTCTCTTTTTTGGAGCAAGGCGCCTCAGTTCTCTGAGAGGAGAGAAAAAAAAAATCACTGGCGTCAGCTACGCAGAGGGTGGGCAAGCATCTTTACACTCCCTCTGAGCTCTGGCAATGGACCCTTCTGATGGGGGGGGCTGCGTGCAGCTGGCAGGGGGGGGACGGGTGGGCCATTCTCCCCATAATGTAATTCCAAGGCATCTGTAAGTAACAATCCCTGGACAATGAAGAAAACCAAGGGTTTCAAGAGCCCACCCAACTCAGAGCACCTTTATTCTGGAAGTTCGTCCTTAGGAGTATAACCTGAGTTTTCTGCAGAGGTCATGCTGACTCTGAAGACACAGGACTTATGCAGCACATTTTCAGATTCCACCGTGGCTGCTGCCCATCACTGTTTTTTAATTCAGTAAATGGTGGAAATGCCAGGGCTCCTCACCAGCCGTATAGACGTGACCCTTGGAAAGCAGCAGAGTGATCTCTTCCACACCATTACTTTTTATTGCATTCACTGTTATATCTCTGCAAAACAGGGAGACAAAATACCTGCAGACCTATTTTCATTCTTTGACAGAACAAGTCTGTTGCGCCTCATGTGTGTAACGTGAAGAACATCAGTCATTCAGAGCCAAACTGCAGTTGAAAAGGTCACAGTCACTGTGACAGAGTAAATGAAATGTTTAATTCAAATAGAGTATCAGTTACAGCTGCAGTGGTGCTCAAAGTCACTTGTGTTTTCTTTTCTTTTCCCTAAAGCTCAGCAGAGTATGGTACAGCATCAGCCGTAGGCACCCTTACGTTACATAGCCCTTCCAGAAGGTACTTTGTTTTTATTTTAAAGGTTGTATAAACTGAATAGCAGGCTCTATCTGCAGAACTCTGCCTTCTCTCCACGGATCACACAGGAAGACAACTGGGAGAAAGGGGGGATGCATTTGTGTTGTTTGTATATATAGTAGCATCAGTCAGAGAGCTAATTTTGGGGTTTTTTTTCTTCAGAGAAGACTGGGTTCTTTGGAAAATGTGAGTTTTTCAAAAACATTTTTCTACCGGAAATGTTCAATTGAATGCTGAAGGCAACAAAGAGGATATAGGAAATAGCCAAAGCCCAGGAATAGCCATAGGACAGTGGGAGACAGTATGTGGGAGAAGCAGCAGTTCCCAGGTTTGACTCTCACTGGGGCTCCATAAGTTATTACATTTACAATAAAACAGTTGTGGCTAAAGAGGTTATCCCTATCCTTCATCAACTGGGCCCTGCTCAAGGCCCTGTCCAGCACTGCTGGAGACCAGCCTGGCCCTGCTCCTGACCCCACGGCAGGTATTCTGGGACGGACTTGATGCTTACATGGACATGGGCACTCAAGCCTCTCTCTTTCTCCATCTTTATCATAAGGATTTAACTCCATCACAGCAAAATTCACCATCAGCAGCTCTATTTATTTATTCATGTGGTTGTAAACAGGAATGGAGAATTTTGTCCCCTACGTTGCGGGGTGAAACTCAGCACTGTGCCCTGTCTCAGCTATGGTCACATCCTGCATTCAACTTGGTGCTTAAAACTACCATAGGCACCAGACCTAAGTGCTAAGGCTTGATCTCACTTCTCATCCCAGCAAAACACATCATGCTAACATATTAAGTACCAGCTAAACACCAACAGGATACACTGTGTTTTTGGAAATGTATTAATTGCATCATGATTGTCAGCCTGACAAAGGAGCCCTGGGAAGGCTCTGCAGCACTAGTGCTTTCTTGGCTTGCCAGAGCTTTTATTTGAATGACAACTGGAAGAGCAGGAGTGTAAGAGGGCAGTGTTCCCTGGGACCAGGCAGAGCTCACTGCACTGGGCTTTGCTGTGGGCTCAGTGGTCAGCCAAGCTGCCATGTGTCCGTGGGTGATGCAAAGTGTCCACAGGCAAATGAAAATTACACCCAAAGCTGGGTCATCAAGAAAAAATGTGTGGGCAGAGTGGCATCCTGGATAGAATGAAAATATGCCCAATACAGAATATGTCAAATTCAGATGTGAATTAGAGGATGATGAAGAAGAGGTTGCTGCTGCTGTCCCTGTGGCATTTAGTAGTGACCTATACAGCATCCAGACTGGTGCTGGCTTGTTTGGAGCCTGCGTGGCTCTCTTGACTCCTTTTGGCATGGGTAATGTGCAGTCTGGATAGGTCCCTCACAGGTGCTAAAGGCTTTGCTCTAGCTCTGCACAGCCTCATGCTTTGTTGGTGGAGCTGACCCACACTGGCTCCTGCTCGCCGTGGGCTCGGGGCATGCAAACAGGCTGTGACTCAGCAGAGGCACAGCATCTCCATGAGCCCTGGATAAGAGGCCGTGAGTTTCAGCAAACTGCCCGAGCCTGAAGTTTGCTGCCTGAATCCATCTGGAATCAGGCTTGTGAGTGCACAGCCTGCAGTCCAGGGTCTGGCTCGACAGGAGCATCCATGAAAAGGGCAGAAGGGAGGGCTCTGCTTCCTTCAGCTCCCTAATTTTCTCAAATTGGCTTTGCAGCTCAATATAAACCTCTGTGATTTCAACACTGGCTGGTTATCCATGCTTCTCATTTTTGACATGCTGAGGCTGTACATTTCCTGGAAAAAAATGACTGAGGGAAGCAGAGCTGCGGCAGGAATTTGAAGGTTTAGTGATTCGAACACAAAAAGCCCTCTTCTCCCAGGCATGCCTGCCAAGTTCCCGGTTTCAACCTCTGATGCCTTTACTATTAAATTACAACCACTGAAGCGGATCCTGAATTGGTGCTCCCAAAGACAACAGCAGTTGCTTTGCTGAATGGCAGGAGTCCTAATAGCAGTTGCAGCAGTCACAGGAACAGCAAGATCTCTCTGTTGTCTCTTTGTGGATGTCATCTTGATTTAGGCTCCAAATGTCACTGCTGCGGAGGGTTCCTTGTTTGGTGTTTCTCCCTGCTAATGTACTCATAAAATCGGTTCCTTTCCTTTCCCTTCATACTACACCTATTTCACAACTTCCCAGTTATAACTAGATTTTGTGTGTGCTGTATTTATGTGTGACTTTTTTATAGGGTGCTTGTTGGCTCGAGTATAAAAAGAGCTCTGGTGCAATTGCGAATGCTTAGCGTGTGTTTTGTATAGGACCACTCAGAGCAGAGAATTTGGGGAAATAGAGGGCTCAGATAATGAACCCCCAGTGTGGGAGTGCATAAGGAGCCAGAAAGATCTTGTAATTAAACAGCACAGGGAAATCATCTGAACAGAGCTGGAGAGCCCTTGGAGCGGCACGGGCAGGTAAAGGCTGCCTGGATCTCTGCAATGCGGTGAGCTGCGGCTCTGCCCCTGAAAATCCCGTCCCTGGAGCTTACAGGGGGCTTTCCGACATTGGCCCTTATTACTGCTCACAGTGGTTTTCCCCAGCCAAAATCAAACTTTATTAAGGTCACATGTAATTCCATCCTCTCTATTCCTTCTTGCTTTGACAGGGCTGGAGGAAGGCTGAAAATAGTTTCTTATGTGAAATATGACCTGTTGGCTATGGACTCCTGTATTCCCATGGGATATCTCCTGATCAGCAGTGTGTGATCAGGGCAAACACTTCTGAAAGTCCCTAGATGCTGTTCAGATGCTGTTCCTCATTTTCCTGAGCCTCTCTGTCACTGCATACTGGTGGGGCACACTCATTGCCACAGCGTCATGGCCCTGCAATGAAACAGATGCTGTTAGAGCACACCTTCGAAGTTAGGAATACATCTTCTTCTCTGCCAGGTTCCTGTGTATACCTGCAGCTGTCTGTTACAGAGGAGGGTCCCTAGGACTTTTATCCATACATACAAAGCAAGATAAATATAAATATACATTTGTTTCTTCTTGGTGTGACACACACTTGGAAATATTAATCATTCTGGTGTTCTTACACAAGCGAAAAATGGACTGGCTGCAAATCACAGCTAGAAATACAGCTGCAAGATATGCACTAGGGGCAAGGCCATGTTATATGCACACATGGCAAATATATTTGAGAGGAAGTTCATTGGCCACCATTCAGCCCCTTCTAGCTGCTGTCCCACAGAAGCGATATAGGTCCCTCTTGTACTGTAGAAAATCACTGTCAGTTCTGACCATCTCTAGCAGCCTCATAGTCTTCAGCTGTTTCACCCTCTGGTATTTGTTTTTATTTTTATTTTTATGAAAAGCCCTGGATAGCAGTCAGATAAATACTGGATGCAGCATTGCTTGGACAACTGCACGCAGGCCTGGGACAAGCTAGACTCTGCCACTTCCCACCTGGGTGATCGTGACTGTGTCACTGTGGTTTTTATATGCTTCTGTTTCCTCAAAAGCTATTACTTCCTTAGCTAAGTATTTTGAGGTGTAGTGATATAAATGGAGAAAAAGCAGGATTCAGGTAAATTCATAGAATCATAGAATCATAGAATAGTTGGGGTTGGAAGGAACCTTTAAAGGTCATCTAGTCCAACCCTCCCTGCAATGAGCAGGGACATCTTCAACTACATCAGGTTGCTCAGAGCCTTGTCCAACCTGACCTTGAACATTTCCAGGGATGGGGCATCAACCACCTCTCTGGGCAACCTGTTCCAGTGTTTCACCACCCTCATTGTAAAAAATTTCTTCCTCATATCTAGTCTGAATCTATCCTCTTTTAGTTTAAAACCATTACCCCTTGTCCTATCACACTAGGCCCTGCTAAAAAGCCTGTCCCCATCTTTTAAGCTTCCTTTAAGTACTGAAAACTGTGAGTTGTGGTTAAACTGTAGGTTGTACATGAACAAATGCAAAACTGCCTTTGCATCAAACTAGTTAAAGTGAGTGTTGTGTAAGGTACGTTATGAGTAACAGCAATATAGAAAGCAGAAGAAATCTGTATGTGGTGAATGTGTGCAAGCAGTCTGTCTTCGTGTAAATCTTTCTCAGGAAAGTCTCTGACTCGGTAGAAGGCCAGAGCTCTGTAATCGTGTTGTATCTAGTAAAAAAGGTACAAGTGCTGAACCTAGAGCTTTGAAACTGTCTGGGGGTCTAGTTTATAGACTTAGGGAAACCGAGTCCAGTAGCATTTTTGCATCTCAGATAATAAATCCACAGTCCTTTATGGTAACAGCCTGTAAGTGATGGCATTATATTAGTTCTGTTGCGCAAAATGCCAGTCTTTTGTAAGTCAACATAGTTTCCTTCTTTAGAGCAGGAATTTTGCTGCGTACCCAGGTAAAACCTATCTTCAGAGTGACATTCAATGACACCATTTGGGAGCCTCCAGCCAACATCGCCCTGAAAACAGTTCTGGGTTTGCTTAAAACTAAAGCTGTTTGTACTTTCCTCAAGAAAACGATCCATTTTAGAGGTTGTTTTTATCACAGATTGGCATTTACTTACCTTAATCTTCCTGATGAAATGGAAGTCAGTGGTAAATGTCTACCTTTGGTTAATCCTTTGAGCCTGTTTATCTCCAGTGACAATGATGCTTAGCCTGATGAGGTTAGACTTGGACACGTAACTTTTGGATGACAAAGTCAGGGCAGAACACCACCGCACTCTTTACACCAGGGACCCTGATGGGCAAAGTACCAAAATTGAATTCCAGTAGGGAATTCACTTTGAGGCTTGATTTGTGTGGGCATTGCTCAGATATGAGAGTAGGTCAAGGTATAAACCCTAAAATAGGCAATAGGGATGAAAACATCTGTATATGTTAGAAAAGAAAATTTATTCATTACTAGGCAGCAACTTTCCAGTAAATTATCAACCTAACATCTGACAGAGTAGAATGAGCTATCATAATAGAAACATGTCATAAATATTGTTGCTTTGAGAATGTTGCCTACTTTTTCCAAACCTTTTCAATTTTCTCCTCATTTTCTCTCCAATCATTGTCAGTGGTAGACTTGGACTGAAAACAGTGTTTTTGTTGTTCTCTAGGAAATAGTGACTTTCCTGGCATTATTCTCAATTCTAAACAAAAACTTAGAGCCAGCATCATGAAACTTCCCGTTCAGTAAAAGTTCAGATAGTTTGAGTCAAAACAACAAAATCTTTTCATTGTGATAATGTCATGTATTAGAAAAAAAAAGTTTCCTACAATGCACAATATCTCATTTATTGAATAAAATTGGAACATAAATACAAAAAGCATTTTGACACTGTCAGAACAAGCCAGCTGGACTTTTTCCCTTTGAAAAATGCAATCAAATTGTACTCTCAAAATTTAATACAACTGCATTTTCCAATTGAAGAACTGATCCATCAGCTGGCTCTAGCGTAAGGAGTCTGATCCTGCCAATAGGAATAGTAAAAATCAAGAGCAGTTTAACTGGGTTAGAGTTGCAGAGCTTTGGTCAAACTCTTTCTTTAGCTTAAAATTTTGTAGGGTCATTAATCTCTGGGCCAGGGCCCTGGCTGATTGGAGTCAGTAACCAGCCTGACCTCTCTGAGCCCTGCAGTGGTAATGCCAGGATTAGTGCAACCTTATTTGCTCAACTTTAGCTCATGGTCCAGAGAACAGGAGTGTGCTGATCCACAAGAGCTGTGTTGGTGCCCCACAGCAAACACCTTGCCACAATCTGTCACTTATCTAAACTGCACCAAGAAGATGGTGAGAATCAGGTTTCTTTTATTACTTGTGGAAACCAGGAATGGAAGTAAATAATTTACTCAGCAAATCATCTCCTTTCTTGGAGAACTCTTGCAGTGACCTTTTCTTTCCCCAAATCCGATATGGTTTAAATCCATTGCTTGTTCAATTGTGCCCTCTTTTCTGCCTGACATTTTTGACAAGCCAAAATAATTCTGAGTGATGTTTTTCCCTTAAAATGATACAAGCTGGTTTTACACCTAGTCCTGCTGCCAGACCTAACACAGTCCTCTTTTTTTCACATTTTAGAGAAAGCATAGCACCAAAAAAAAAAAAAAGCTTTTCCATTAATTCTACCATGTTTGCTGCTCTCCGTCTTCCCTCTCTGAAGTAGCATTGATCCTCCCCTGCCTAGGATGCATAATGAGCTCATTGCTCCTGCATATCCACTCAGCAAGTTGCTCCAGCAAAGACATGACAGGTCAGTGTCCTTGTGTTGTTAATCCATTGAACTAACAACTGAAACCTGGGAGGCTTTCTAGCCAATTATAAATGAGCAAGTTATTAATGATTAAAGTTACTCAAGCATGACTTTGTATTCCTCGCTTCAACCCCACTCCCTTTTGAATAGTGTCATCATCAGATAAAGAAAAACCCTGATATTGAAATGTTCTTGTACTCACAGACTTTGGCAGAAATTTAGCAAAAAATCTAATGCTTACTGACTCTCCGTTATGTAGAAGTTGAATTGTTTTTAGAGCAACTTGGTACCTGATAAATGAACCTCACCTGAGATGAATCCAGAGCCTTGCCTTGTTATTTTCCAGCACACTGTTATAGACAAAGAGAAAATGAAATTTGTGTCCTCAAAGGCAAATAAGCACATCAAGGTCAAGGGGTTTATGTTGCATTTCTCACCTAAAAAATATTATTGCTGTTCACTGAACTGCTCTAGACACCTTACAGCGATCAGATCAGTCCTGTCTAAGCAGTGGGTCGTTCCCAGTGTGACATGAACTGAGTGATCCTCTCCTAACCCCTGAGCATGGTACACTGACCAGAAGGATGGACCAGCAGGGGCTTGGTGTTTTGCTAATCTCCTGAGGCATTTCATGGTTTTTCAGAGCTCACAAAGCTTGAACAGCTTCACGGTCATTTTAGCTATCATTTAAGCACACGGTCTTATTTCATGGTGAATTAAATTTTAGGTTTTTCTAGCAGAAGGAAAGCAGCAATCATATATGATCTTCCCGCAGCTATTCCAGGCATGTAACAGCTGAAATGTGCTTGAAAGAAGAGGTCTTGGGCAATGTGAGGAGTTTTAAGACACTTTACCTAAGTTACAAGGTTAGTCTGCGGACTCTGCAGGTAATCAAGGGAAAGAGCATCCTGAGAGCAATTCAGAGCAGGAACCTAAATTGGACTAAATTTAGCATGTCCATCCTTCTTACCCTTCCCTCCTACTGGCAGCCCAGTTTCCTAGCCTAACTCTGACTTGAAAATCTCCCTGTCAACATTTACTTCTTGAGTGTAACTCACTGCAGTTTTTTCTTGCCACTGTCCATAACTCTGGGCAGATGACAGGGCTTGTGATCAAAATAATTCCTGATTTTTTTTTTTTTTTAGGGATCTGCACTATTGTGAGTGAAAATATTATGTAAAGCAACCTAAAGACAGAGAAATCACTATCAACCAGCACCCCAATCAAAGATACCTTCCTGTCTGCAAAGATTTTCACAAAATCCTCCCACATCATAGAGGGAGCAATGGTCCTGATATTTCATTTGTATTGCAGCAATAAAAATCAAACCAAGCATAAAGCTTTTATGTTGAATTTTACCTTTGGCACATCCAAGTCTGGCCAAACAAAGCAAAACAAAACAGAACTGCAGGGAAGCATCTGCCATTTCCCCCTTATTCCAATGTGTCCCATAAGCAAATCCGATAAGTAGCTTCTGCAAAAGGTTGTTTGAAATAAGACATTTTAATGAAATGCCATAGAAAGTGGTAGAAGTAATTCTTAATGCAGAGATCTCTTTTGTTCTATTATGCATTGTTGAGGGAATTTGCATGATCATTAGGGGATGACTGAAGTTTGGAATCTTTTTAATGAATATTACATTCCTGTCTATTAATGGGAGGAACGCCAGTAAATTCTTCTTGTAGCAAATTTCTGCCATCTGTGTAACTTTTCCCTAGAGCATTACTAGGAACTAAGTCAAAGAAGGCACCTAAGTAGCGCAAAGGAAGGAATTTCAGTAGAGTACAAAGTAAGACCTAACCAGGTTTCCATGTGACTGGTATCTTCTCTCTTTGGCAGTTTTCTTTTTCTTTTCTTTATTCTTTTTCTTTATCTTTTTTTTTCTTTTTTGTTTTGCAAATTGCCCTATACTTCATAAAGTTCAACTGACCTGTCTTCACACTCTTTTCATTTCTGCCTTTCTGAAATTTCATCAAACATACAAACTTCTTTCATTATATTCACTGAAGCATATTTGACAGAAAAGTTGGTATGGACAAGTAGATAAAAAAAATCCAGTCAGTTCTGCAATAGTTTTCTACTTCTTAGGCTCTGCAATTTTCCAATATTTTTATAGTTTAATTAAAGGAAGGCCAGATGGACTACTCGCCTAGTTTTCAAGAACATGGTTATAGTTTCAATCAGAATTTCATGTATATGAAAAAAACCACAAGTTTGTTTCTTAACTGAAGTATATATTTTAAAAAGATAACTGGTCTTGACTAAGAAGGGTCTGAGCAACAAGTATGTAATCATAGCATGTACCAAGTAGACCTGTTTAGAAAATGTTTCCCCTCCCCTTTAATTATTTTTAATCCTGAAATCAGTGTAATTTCTTCTCAGAATGCTTCTGAAAGCAGCTCCCAGTACAGGAGTTGTGATTTGCTCGAACTCTCCATAATAAAATCTGCCTAATTTATGTCTTTCTTGTTAAAATAGTCTCTCCTTTTTTACTGAGAAGCTATACACATCATGAGACCTTTTTGCAAAGGAGCATAGTGTGAGACGTAATCTTCATAACAATGGGGCAACATGGTAGTAAGTAGAACAACAAAGGCATTGAACAGCATATTTGCACTGAAAATCACTCTTGGCTGAAAATTGGGTATTTGGAGTATTAGATGATTTTGGTAGAAAACATTAAAATTTCCATAGAGAAAACTTTTTGTTTGCAAAGTCATTTATTTAGAAAACAAATTCAATGACTCTGTTTTCAATTATTTTAATGGCAGTTTAATTAATTCTTTAATTTATTTTTGGAATTCAGCCTCCAGCCATTCAATATTGTTGTTACGGAATTACCTGCTATTTCTTTAGAAATCTTGCTATTATCTGATGTCTTTCTCTTTTAGATATTTTTAACCATTCTGCAATATTCTTTGGCTTTCAAAGGCTAAGTAAGTTCATCTCCTTTGGCTTCCTCTCTCCAGGTCACAAATCTTTCCTACAGTTTCGCTCTGGATTCTTTTTAACTTTCAGAATTCCTTATGGACTGTTTTCTATGAGAGTTTTTCAAAACTTGGCTTTCCCTTTCAAGCATACTTCTAACACACTCTTTCTTCTAATGTCGATGTGCAGGTTCAAGAAGACAGGAATACATCTGACTACTTACTTAAAATGGCTCACCACCCCCTCATGCACCAGAAGCAACCCTCCTCCTCAGGTCTGGTGTCAAAACTGCACCAAGCCTGTCTGTCCCTTGGGCCTATGAAAATGACTGACGTTTCAAATCCTTGCAATTGAAAGGATCAGAGCTAAGCCGGAGCATGAAGCAGGCTCACCAGGTCTCCATTGATATGTATGAGGGAGTGCAGACGGTGTTTCTCAGGCAACAAAAGAGCTCCACAATGTGGGTGCATGAAGCTCATGTCAGTCACGCCACGGCTAAAAGACCTGTGAACATCACCTGAAAATGCGCTGCATACTCCTACACAACACGTTTTTCATCTCTTTGGCTACTCTCCACCATCTCGAAGAGAGGGCAGTGAGCTTTGTATGACCTTGCTTTTCCTGATTCATGGAGCAACCATGGCTCCCACTGGAGATTTGCTACTTACCAAACCCAGAGTGCTTTAAGCACATATTGCATAAATGCACACATTGGCTCACCAATTCATTAAGGAGAAATATGCTTGCATGGAAGGCTCAGAGGAGAGAGGCCGTTTCTCCTGGAAATTCATTCGTATGCTGAGATAGATGGCTGCTGAGATACTGATTTCAATGCTTCTGCCACAAAAACCTCCTGGGAAGAAAGGGTGGGGAGATCTTTCCTTCAGCCATTCTTCCTGCACTAGATGTGGGAGAATTGGTCACTGTGACCTCTTCCTTCAGGCTGTGGCTACTCTTGGGAAAAAAATGAAGCAGCAAGTTAATTAAAGGAAGCAGTTGCTGTCTTCTCCTTTCTTTTGCTGATAGAGAAAGCTGAAGCCACTAGTATGAATTCTGACTTGGGGCAAGACAACCTCAACAACCCACACCGATGGAGAGCTGGTTGACTGCAACTTCTCAGCTCTGGTGGAGAAAAGAGCCTGGGTGAAGTCTGTAGCCACAACCAGGCTAAAACTGGGGACTCCACTGTCTTTGGGGACTTACCAAGATTTACAACAGAGCTCAAAAGTAGAAATCAATCTAAAAATGAGAAGAAGATACTCTTAAAGCAGTAAGAATGGTGTAACAATTCAACAAATCCAGTGCATTTCCTTGTCTATCTGAGCCATGACCCAGTAGAGGTTAAGTACTGAATTGTACTGCCAAAATGTTTATTAATCAGAGTAATTATCTATCTTGCCACTTCCAGGAATCCCAGACATGGCTTTCTTCTATTTCCATGATAGTACATTTTATGGAAACCACTAAAGATAACAAAATATTCGGTTTAGGCTGAAGTGAAGTACCTGAATCCATATGCAGCCATCAAAATCAGTGAACTAATTTTTAGAGATGCTAATTATCTCTCAGTTCCTATGGGAAAAGGGAGCCCATGGTTGTTTGGAATTTGAATAGACATTTCCTATTTTTATTCATCTTGCTCCAGTAAACCTTTATTCACTAAGAGCATGTGGGTTGTTAGCTGTTAATTATTATGCTAAGAGTATTCTGCTAAAGGTGGTCTGGAAACCTGTTTTCCCGCTTATTGACTCATCTAATTTAAAAAAAAAAAAATATTAAGGCTGTTTAAAATAACTGTGACATTGATATTTTATCTAATCCCTGGTTTAACAGAAACAGTCAATATCCTCTCTTTGCATGAGCAGATGAAACTGTATATTGTCACTCTAATTCCCCAGTTCTGTAACTGGATTTCCTTAGCCACTTAAGCTTAACAGCACTACTTTCCACATGGAAAGATTTTGTCTCCATAAAAATCCTCCCCATAATCTGGTGCTACAGAGGGAGTCCCTACCTCCCTCCAAGGAACATGTGATTCTTGCAGACTTCTTCAGTGATTAAAGGTAACTCAGATTCAAAAATCCTTTGTATGCAGTACAGGCATTTAGCTCAAGACTGAGACACCCAAATTAATGTGTATAAATGTAAGGGCTTGATTCAGGTTCCTAAACATAGGTGCCTAGTGCTTTTCGAGATGCCCTTGTGAATTTGTTGAGATGCTCATTTGGCCTTCAGCTGCAAGTCCAGAAGAGCATGGGTCTCCTGTAGGTCCTGCACTGTATCTGCCAGCTCTGTGTGGATACCTTAGGTCATCTCAAATGGCACTGGACACCTATTTTTACTAATTGAATAGAACCCTAATTACTACTAGATTGAGGGACATAGAGAGAGTCAGTAGAGAGATTCAGCACTCATCAAGTTGGCAGCTGGATTGCCCTAACCTCCACTGAGGGTACTGACTATAGGAGCAGCTTAGGCACCAAGCTCACATATGGGAATTTACTTGCAGACACCTAATTTTAGGTGTCTTTGTCCCAGACTGAGACCGACCCATGAAGGCCCATTTCTGAATTCTGTCTTTGTCCCAAACTGAGACCGACCCATGAAGACCTATTTCTGAATTCATCCTTTGTTATAACAAAGGATGCATTCAGAAATGGAGGGCAGAACATGTGAAAAGGGAGAAATCCCTGTGTGTATGCCTTTGTCAGGAACTCAACAACTGACACAAATACTAGCCCGTACTAGTCTCCCCCTGAATGTTTCAGTGGATGCTATGTCTATAACAAAGGTGACTATGAAAGGGCAACTTTCTCTTTTTACCTTCCACTGTCTGAGATTAAACAGTGCCTCTTCTATGGAAGACTTATATCAGTGAGCAGCTGTACTCCAGAAATTATTACATTTTTTTTCAGAGCTGTCCTGTTCTTTTATTAACACAGTTAGCTTAAGCACCAATCACTGCATTAAAAATAATCGGAACTTGATTGTGTCCTTCTGTTTCAATCAGGAATATCTACCATATGCTTGGCAGAAAGAGACAATATTGAATGGTAGAATATCTGAAATGCTTCCAAAATTCACCTTCCAGTTTCTTACACTATTAAAAACAACTCTCTCCTGCCACTCAATGCAATTTTGCACAAGGTGCTTAGAAGAAAACAACCTTGAATTGTCTAATGACATGAACTTCCATTATGATAAATCTCAAAGTGAGAGCAAACAGGAAGATATGAGCCTCTCTTACAACCATGTTTCTGAATGATATTATAGTAAGAGATGTTCTTTATAGCCTCTGCTGCACAAAATATGCAGAATTTTATTGGCAGCATCTCTCTGACAGATGCCACTACTGTCCTTGTTTAAACCAGCGTTAAAACATTAAACATAACTTGAAAAAAACAGCTGTTATCAGAATTTGTATTTAATGAAATACAAAAGTAAAAAAAATGTTATCCAGAAACTAAAAATGAAACTGGAATTTACTACATTACAAATTCTGCATTAAAGGTGTGTTGTGGGGGATGCTGAATTCCAGACGTTAATCCAAATAGGTGTAAAATTGAATAGTTTACAGAATTGACAAAAGAAGTGCTAACTGTGCATGCCAAAACCCCACTGTCTTTCTTAACCACTCACCAAGTTTAACTTGTTTAATGTCTGCTTTTAACACTGTTCTTTAGAAGCACAGATAACTATTTAGAACCAGTTTTCCAAGCCAGTGCCATACCAATAACATGAAATATCACTAAATAGCTCCTTCCTAAGGACTACAGTTCTGGAAACAGAAGACACACTCTTCCTTTTAAGAGAAGAAAATTGTGCCCTGACCTGTCATCTTTGCATTCATCAGAATAATTATCACAGGTTATTCTGCGGTCTAAAACTAGAACCCAAAATGTTCCCTGGTACATGTGGCCAGCCAAGTGTTATTCCGAGTGCCTCAGATTCTTGCTTTACTTTCTGCATTTGTTCCTCCTATGATAGCCTAAATGAGATTTTCTGTGGTGATGTGCTGGGTCCTCCAGAAGACTGATCATAGCCTTCCAAGACATCGTCCTGCAATCAGGACCTCCCGCACAGCTAATTGCACCAGCAGCGAGACTGTGGTAGAGTAGTGAGAAGTTGTGGAAATTTGTGCAGAGCTGCTACTGAGGAACTTGCTTCTGTGAAAGATAACAGCCTTCTATAAATCACCAAGTCAGTGACCTGGATAGAAACGGCTTCAGATATCACAGACCCAATTCTTGCCTTATCTGATCTGATGGAAATTCTGTAAAGTCAGTGGAGCTGTGCAGTATGACAGGAGCCATGTGTGGTCATGAAATGGCGTCCCATTTTATGCTTGTCTCATTTATAATGCTGTTATTGATACTGAATTTCACCAGTGAATGTCATAAGCATAGAGTAGCATATATTACTTGTGTAACGTTTTTAGCACATTCAGTATTGACATGCTTACTCATTATGAACACAAACACACTAAGGGAATGGACCTGTCTGGTCATTCAGGAAAAAGGGTTTCAGAGTCTTTCTATTGCTGCTTTACAGAATATGAAAAATGGCTGAAATATCAGTTTTTGCAGGATGGTAAAAGTGTTGCCTGAAAATCCAATTCTGAAATATCTTGTTTTAAAAATTGTCTTTATTTTGCTATCTCTTGGGACAGTAATTCCAATTTTTTATTATTTGTACATTTAAGTATTAGAATTGAAAGCCTACAGTGAACATGTGTCTTGTTTGTGCCTCTGACACTTCCTATTTTTATTTGTTATCTATTTCACAGATCATTGTCACTGATTTCAGTTTAGCTTAGATGGCTGGGCATTTTTTACTGTCATTAGTCAGCTATGTACATTTTCAGGTGCTTCTATACCTTTACAAGCTTTTCCTTAGTGATTATAACTATTCTGACCTCCACCATCTCCTGAGGTAGTCAGGAGATCTGTACTGGAGTAGAATCGAGAAAATTATACCAGAGCCCAGCTCTTACCAAGAAATATTTTTCCTGATACTGCATTAAAGACCCACACATAAAAACCTCCAAGACAGTAAGAAACAGAAAGCAACTGCTTGCATCAATAAGTCATTAGCAGCAATTAGGACAAAATAAAATTGACATCTTGCTATGTCAGATGATGATAGAAGACATACATAATTGTAAAACTATAAGAATGTAAAAGAGATATTGGAAATCCATACTCACTGAACTAATGCAGGCAGCATGAGCACAAGCTATAAAAGTCACTAAAATTTGACAAGCCTTTTTGAGCAACACAGTTCTGAAAGTAGAAAAAAGGCATATGAAGTGTGAAATAGTCTATAAGTGAATAGCTGATAGACTGCCTGGTCTTTTCCCAAGTTCCTTTACTACGTCTCAATAGTCAGCAGCAGAGTGAGTATAAACACAGCCAGTTTCCTCTTGCAGCTGTGTTACTGCACTGATGTCAAGCGAGTAGCATTTTGTTAATAAGAGTAAAATTTGGTTAATGAGAAAGTTATAACGAGAAAGCAAGGCACAGAGGAAATGCCATTAGACAAAGAACAGCAAAGCAAGTAGCAGAGAGTGGTGTTGATACAGCCCACACATGCAGGCAGGTGGGAACTGCAGGAGATGGGACAGGCTATCTACTCCAGCATAACATGGTTCAAGTAATCTCTATACTGAATTTGGGTCCCTTCCTACTAGGAATCATTTGCAATAATTCAGGCTGATTTAGACACCCAGCCATGAGTGCCTGGATCCCCTGCACATATCCTGCATGCATGAAGTGGCCAAAATCCTCCTTAAATATGGAAATCTGGTTGCTATCCATGGGGAGTCATTTCCCCTCTCAAAATCTGATAACTGGGGAAAACAACATGGCTTTTTTCTGCTATGTAAATATCAACACTGGTATTTTTTCACTTATAAAAATCTAGCAGTTTTATATGTGCAGAAAAGATGCTGGATGTCTAAACCTGGCATCCAAAATACTCTGAAAATCCACAAAAGTGACTGCTAATGAATATAGCTGAAAACGTCTAACATTTTAGTCTCTATGTTTATTTAGTACCGAGTCCTTCTGCTATGACTACCCCTGATGGGTTGAAAGACAGATGCCTGTGTGGCTGGAGGCACATTAGTACCTTCAAGTGCTTTCATGCAGGTCATTAACCCATTTCTCTGCCCATCCTTATCGGAACTATAAGCATCTATCAGTCCTGCATTGTGGCTATAGAGTTACACAAGTCCTACATACAGAATTTTTTATTAATAGCATCATGTGAGGCCTAAAGCACTGTAGATTCAACAGGAGGGTCAAACAATAGTGTAGCAAAAGAGGGATCTGCTTGAGCTCAAGCAGTCTGTGCCCCTCTGGTCTGACTTGGAGGCCACCGAAGTAGCTGGAATGAGCGTAGTAATTTCCAGCGGGCTTTGGAGCTGTCTTCTGGTTGTGTCTGCAAAGTCCTGAGTGTGCAGCAGAGTAGCGTTTGTGGGGCTCTTTGTGTTTATGACTATAAGCAGAATCCTTCATTCAGATGCTGTGATGCTGAAAGCTGTAGAAATCCCCTAGGCTCATATAAAAAGTAAGGCTGTGCGGTAAAAAGGAGATTTTTTTTTTCCTTAAAATACTGCAAAAATGCATTATTTCCATTTATTTAAAAACAGCTTCTCAGCAGTCAATGGATATTTATATTGATGGATTATCCACTTGAGTATGGCAACTTCATGATTCCCAACTGGTTTTTCTCCTACAATGCTATCAGGTTCCTTTTATCTCAAAATGTTTTCCAGAGAAGACCAGTGCCATTATTCTGCTTTTATAGCTAGAGAAACTGAAATCCTCAGAACTTCATTCCCATGGGCTATCCCTGGCCCTACTATATTTTGGTTTGAAAAGTTCTTAGCTGTACACCCTTGTCTCGTCGCACTTGCCAGTGGATGCATATGAAATGAATTCCTTTAGGTGCTTTATGTCTTCAGAAGAGCTGTTGCTGATGTCCTTGGTGACGTGATATCTGGCCTCAAACTTTTAGTAGGTTCACACTATAGCAGCAGGGAGTTGTATCCTTGTTTGTAAGTGAAAAACTAATTCCAGGAAAGTCATAGCCACTATTTAGCTTGCTGTCTAACTAGGAAAAAATAATGAAGAAATTAGCTGTGGCTTATTTTATGTCCAAAGTAGAGCATTACTTGATCTTTGATTTTCTGAATTTTCCTCAGTGCGGATCCTTTCCTTCATTCAGAGCTTCCACTCTGTGTCTAGCCAAGAACTGGAAGAAGAGGGTGATTATGGACCCAAAAATCTATCATTACCTCCTTGGAGTAGACATTTCTATATTTGCTTACATAATAGGCACATTTCTTCTCTCCCCCACCTTGAAATACCTTTCATCTTATTTTTTCCCCATCAAAACCTCCAAAATACAGTGTGGCCATTTATTTTGAAACTACCAGTCACTATGTGTAACCATTTCATGTATAGGTGAATAAATTCATTTAACTTAATTTCACAGGTAATGCTAACAGAACTATCAAAGGTCTCATGAGGCTGGTGGAGTTGCAAAGCAGGAACTGCAACATTTTGAACTGAATTTTATACCATTATTGTGTTCTCTACACTAAATATGTAGGAAAAGTCATGGGGAAAGAACCTTCAAGGATGTAGTAAAATGTACAGTTCCCCAGTCTGGGAAATGCATATCAGGATTAAATACAAGCAGGGCTTTCTGCTTATTGCAGACAGCCATTATTGCTGGGTCAGGAAGTTTAGTTTACATACAGGAGATGAAAAGTCTTATCTACCAACTCTGAAACAGTCATTTAAACGACAACATCTCTATTACTGCCTGATGCAGGCAGGCCGTTATTAATTTACTATCTCATCAGGCTTATGTGCTTCTAAATTTGTCCAGCAAGCGAAGCTTTTAACAAAGAGCTTCAGTTCTACGATGACAAGTAGTGAAAGCATTGGGGATGCGTTCTTTCGGGAAAGAGTAAAAGCACTGCCATGGAAACTAATAAGGTGATAACTGGTGCAGAGGTTGCTCGCCGGGCTCCGAGCTTAGTGTGTACCCTTTGCTCTGTGAATGTGTGTGGGGCAAAAGCCATGGAATTTCAGTCATAAGTAAGATCTAAGGTTGAAATTCAAGCTGTCCTACAGCTGTAACTGTGGTGTAGCTGGGGATCAGGACTGTGCCTGGGTGTACATCCAGCACACTTCATCCTTAATTCCCAGTCCCAGAGCTCCCAGCTAGTCCCTGCATGCATGAAACAAGGGATCCACCCAAGCCAAGAGACCTCTTTGTGACAAGGCGATTGCCTGAGCTCCCAGCCCCTGCACAGCAAAGCTGTTGGGCAACTGCTGCAGGAGCCCTCCAGGTGGGGTTTCAGACTGGCCTGGAGATTCCCCTGGGCAGCTCCTGCTGTGCCTGGATGGACTGACAGGCACTATTTATCTGTTAGATGTGTTGATTAACCTGGCTGAGATCCTGGCCGGCCAAGGGACTCACCCAGGCAGTTCCTGCTACAGAACTGACCCAACTGCACATAGATACTTGTAAATAGTGGAAGCTGTTCTTGCAGATGCAGACATGGGCACAGCCTTTTGTACACAGCCAAGAGAGTTAGATGTTTTGTGCATTATTTAATACTGTCAATAGAAACAGACCATGCATGTGCTGGAGTGGTCATGCAGGACCACGGCCCAGCTGGATCATAACAAGTGAGCAGAGGTTTGGGGAGTCTCACCAGGTCCAGCTGAAGATGCTGCTGCAAGGACCCTCACAACAGAGACTCCCATCACCATATGGGCAGTAACCAACCATGCTGTTTGAGGGACTGGAGCATTACCCTACAGAAACAACCCCCCAGATCTATTTATTTTTAACAAATGCTCTGTCTGTGAATGTCTGTGCAACACGTGTGCTAGCAGTGCAATGCTCCTGGGGCACTGAGAGAACGTGCATAGCAGCAGCCCCCAACACACTCAACACACAGAAAAGAGAAACGTGATTTCACCTCCATTGGAGCAGCCCTCCTTTGGTGCAGAAAGCAAATAGAGCCTGTATCTTACTCCTGAAACTCCTGTTTTGGACTTCAGCTCTTGTGCTAATGCATATTTTATTGTTTTACTGAAAGTGAGATGTCTTTAACAAAGATCTTCTGCCATCTTATAGGTATCATGTGGTGATTAGACAGTCTCCTGACAGGGAGAATTGAATCAAATCTTTTCATGGATAATTAAACATGAGTCCTTCATACCCCTGGACTCTGTTGTAACTTTGAGCAAGACCTCCTGCAATCTCCTCTGCCATCTTGCTTGGGACTCCCCTTACCTACTTCTGGGGGCCTACTTAAGAGCTAGGAACTCATGGCTTCCTTTATAGGGCACATTTTGAAGGAGCAGTTCATATCTGTTTTAAACATTTCTTAGAACCTTTAGTGACAGAGGTTTTGTGCCCTTGGCCATTTGTTCCATTGATTAACTGTTCTTCTAACTAGACAGTTTTCTTGCCCAGTTTTCTCTTTTGCTGCAAATTATCCTAATCTGCTGCTTGTCCTTCTTGTCCTTCTCTGTACAACCTTTGCAATATCACCTTTCTTCTGCCTTCCCACCAGTCTGCTAAGCTAAGTCAAACCCATTTTATTTCAGTCATCCCCTACAAAAAATATTTTCTAAGTGCCACTTTTCTTAACATCAAGCAGAGAGTCTTAACCTCTGTGGATATGTAACATCTAAACCAGGACATGACACTCCTTGTCAAGCTTGAGAAGTGCTGATGAGAGGAGAACCACTGTCCATTTTCCAGGATAGAAGCTGCCTTTCTGGGAACATCATGACATCAGGAACATCATGACGTCAGTTATATCATGTTTAGATTGTGATTCCCTACAACCATCTTCTCTGCTGTGCTGCTGCCCAGTTCTTTTTCCTTTTTCCTCAATTTGTTCCTCTTTCCAAGTGTAACATTTTTTGCACTTGTCTAGGCTGCGCTTCATCTTCCCGACTTTGGATCATTTCTCCAATGTATTATTTTAAATTCTAACCTTCTCAGGTGCTTTCGGTCCCCCTTTGCTCATTATTTTCACATTTGAGGACGTCTATGCTTTTCCGTTATCCAGGTCATTAATGGGGATATCGAACAGTACACCTAATTGTGCGGGACACAGCCTGTTCTGAATTATTGAAAATTGAGTGCAATCTTACAGCAATTTGTGCATTCACCTTTATAGTGTTTTAATCTACGCAATTCATGCTTATTTCATAAACTTCATTAAAAAAACCCCAGAGCTACGCAGGCTAGGTAGTTAAAACCAAGCTGTGGTTGTGAGGAACGGGATGGCCAAAGTACCCATTTAGTCAGATTTTCAGCAATAAAACATTAATCAAGCTTTTTCTAGAAATCTCCCCAAATCTTTGGCAAAATCTCAAGTTTCAGCGATGGAAAATCTATGGGAAAATAGAACTGACCTCCTCATACTTTACTTACAACACTTTATGCCCAAAAAGCTATTACTCAGTATCACTGCTAAGGTTATGTTTTGAGTTCTCCAGAATGTCTTTTACTTTTTATTTATTTTCCTAAGATCTACTACAAATGAGCATCTCTGTGGACATCAGTGTAATAGAAAGAGCTGTTATCCACATACTTGTGTGAACAGTTCAAAAAAGTTTGGCTCAGTAAAATCTGGGACTCTGGCTACTGTTAAAGTTATTGCTGGCTCAGGTTACTAAATTTTTTAACTCCTTGATAAGTCGTTCGAAACATAAGCTTCCCAGACTGTTTCAGTTTATTACTCTTTTTAAGTGAACTGATCTAAATTAGAATCTCCTGAGATCAATAGCTCATTTTTATCACAGAACATTTGAACTGCACCATATAGATCAGATAAATCACCTTTCACTGCACTTGAAAGTTTTAAACTGCAAATCTGCGGTGTAAAACTACCGTAGATTTGGTGCTAGGAAAATGATACATTACAGCTGCTTCTACCTATCTATGGCTCTTCCTGAATAAATGCCATGTTCCAGTACAGCAATTAATTTAATTGCAGATGTTTCCTCAGACTGCATGACATATTTCTCTCTCTTAAAGCAGGCTGTTTACTTCTACATTACACCCAGTGTCTCCTCACTCGGTGACATAGGTGCTGTTCAGCTTATTTACACCATGAGAAATGCTAAATAGCATATGTGACTACATGTGCAATCCAGAGCTAAAGGCATGAGTACATTCAAAGTGGAAGTTAAAATCACTGCCATGGCCTGTCCTGGTCAGTGTACGAATCACAGGACTATGGAAAATTCATGCTGGAAGGGACCTCAGGAGGTCTCTAGCCCAGCCTCCTGCTCAAAGCAGGGTCAGCTCTGAGGTCAGACAGGTTCCTCAGGGCTGTATGCAGTCGGGGCTTGAAACACTTCCAGGATGGAGACGGTCCAACCTCGCTGGGCAACCTGCTCCAATGCCCGACTGTCCTCATGGGGAAAAAGATTCCCCTTATGTCCAGCCTGAATTTATCTTTTTTTCTTTTTATGCCTATTGTCTCTCATCCTCCCACCAGGCACAGCTGTGAAGAGCCTGGCTCCATCTCCTCGATGACCTCCTCATGGGCACTGGGGGCTGCTGTTAGGTCCCCCTCTAAGCCGTCTCTTCTCCAGGCTGAACCAGCCCAGCTCCCTCAGCCCCTCCTCACGGGGCAAGCGCTCCCACCCTGAGCATCTCAGTGGCTCAGCTGAACTCACTCCCGCTGACTGATGCCTTGCTGGTGACATTTTGCCTTCCAAAGATGATTTCTCTTTGATTTTGATACTGCTTCAGTTCATGTATTAAGCCATTATATGCTGTCGGCTGATCAAGAACTGCCACAAAGGTCATTACAGGGATTTCACAGGCAGATGACGTGACATTACATAGAACCACTTGAATTATTTTTTCTGAAAAATAACCTTGCAACCAAAACAGATGTGGTTTTCATAGCATTTTTTTTCCTCTTTCACTTCTTTCAACAGAAAAAGTTCTTAAATGCATAGGAGAGATTTTTTTCCCTTCATTTTGCCTAATTCATATGTCAAAATAAATAATGGCTTTTTAATGTCAGTTTAAAGTATAATTCTTTTGAAACAAATAAACCCTGCTGCAGACCCTGTAGAAAAGGTGAAGAATCCTGTGAGTTTCAGGGCAGAAGGAAGCCCGCTGTAAGCGGGACCCCGCAGAGCTGCGCAAGCAGGAACGTGTGCTCACTACCAGGCAGGTTTCAGGCGGGGAGCTGCAGCCGCTGAGTCCCCACAATGAATCCACTCTCGAGGCCTTCACCTAAGTCCTTTCCACGTGGCAAATGTGAAGGGCAAAGTTTCAGAAAAATCTCAGATACAGACCAACATTTCCCCATGTTCTTGGGCACAGGTGTTAAAGAAAATCCTGAGGACTTTTTCCAGGACTCCATCTATTATCCTGGTCAAAGCATGGTTCCAGAAAGCATTTATACTCCTGGTAGAAAATAAGGATAACTTCCCAAGTTTGTCACTGTGCTATCATTGCTTCTGCCAGATTTGCAGCCATATATTAGCATATTACAGCATCACCATAGCCATCACAGGAAATGCAGGTAGGTATCCACATCTCTGAGTTCAAGGCTAAACCAACTGCAAATTGTGTACTTTAATGCACTTTAATTCATTAAATCGGGGTTTCATTGTGGTCTGTCCTTCACCAGCATTATTCAGTATTTTCACTACTGCTATGGACAGTGGCATACAGAATATGTTTATTAATTTTTCAGATGACCCCAATCTGGAAAGGGTTACCTGGAGGACTGAAAAATAGGATTAGAATTCAGAATACTTTTGACAAATTAAATAAATGATTAAAACAAAAAAAGAAGATGAAATTCAATCAGACCAAGTGAAAGGTTTTTATACAGAGGTAGTGATAATCATCTACTCAAATATGCAATAGCCAACGTTGGGAAAGCACCAGTATAACAGGAGAAGATTTGGCTGGAGGGGGAGGGCACTTAGCAAATCACAAGGTGAACCAAAGTCAGTAACATTATACTGTTTCCAGGGAAGCATCTATTACCATGAGATATATAAGCAGGATTTTTTCTATGTGACACAGAGTGGAAATCTTTCTTCCTCCAGCATTGGCATGGCCCCATCTGGAGCACGTGCCCGGCCACTGCGGCTCAGAAGTGGTGCAGCCGCTGGTGAGTGCCCAGGGGTGAACGGTCCAAAACCACAGCCCGAAGGAACTGGAGCCTTTTGCTAAAAGGAAAAGAACAGAGAGGCATGATTGCGGCTTCTAACAGATAAAAGGTAGCTGTAGAGAGGGAAGGAATTAATTCTCCATTATGAAATAATGGCTTAAATTACAGTGAGGTTTAAGTTAGGCATTAGGAAAAGCTTTCTAATAGCAAGAGTAATTAAGCACAGAAGTAGACTGCATGAGGAATATCCATCATTGGAGGTTTTTAAGAGGAGGCTAGAAAAGTGTGTGTAAGCTGTACAGGAATGGGCAGTCCAGCCATGGGGCTGAAAAGGGGGAAGAGTTGTTCTGATTTTGGTGCTAGCCAGTGGAGAAGATTTAAATTTTCTAAATGCAAATCTCATGGCTGTGATATGCTATTGTCCGTGTAGCACTAGCATGCAGATGAGTTGGAGCAAGTGCTTCATTTACTGATGTGTGCAAACCCCAACAGAAGGCTTGTTTTTAAAGATGGCACCTCAAAATGTTAGGAACACATGGAACATGGGCATCAAAGCAAACCCTCTGATTCACCCCTTGCTATGAGGTTAGCCCAGATGCTCTGCAGGAACTGGGGTCCAGCTGACGCTGCAATGTACTAGTATTTATATGCAGGAAAAAGCCTAGCAGGAGAGTGCAACCAACCTTTGTAATAATCAGCATGCTCTTACTTAGATGCCTTCCTGCCAGATTTTGCTTAGATCAAATTTTTAATTGGTGTTTGAAAACTCTAGACAGTGGGGGAGTGCGGAGGGAGACTGGCAAAGAAGTTTTTTTATAGTAGGAACACTAACTTGTATTTTACCTAATCAGCTCATATGTTGGTATCCTAAAGATATCTAGAAACCCAGATTCTTTTAAAAGAGGAAACTAGATCCAAATTTATCAACAGGCTTTTAATATTAGAAAAAGAAAGAGCCAGGCTCTTTAAATGTCATATTAAATGCAAACTTATCAGTATTTACCAGCTTCATGCTACCCCTGGTATCATCAGGTAGCTCAGGGACTTGATTACAGTCATCATGACAATGCTATAATAAAAGATTATGAATAGCTTATTGCTGACTTGGGAGCAATCTGGAAATCTCATATCATAAAACCAGCATTCAGTCTCTTTAACTTTATTATATTAAAAAAGTTATAAAAACTCACTGCATAATTTTTACTGTGCTCCGTACACAAGAGAGCCATTATTTAACTCTTCATTTAGTTTCCAGATGCTGTATATGCACCATATAAAAGGTATCCAGAGAACCCAGGCAGGAAACAGGCTTATGGTAGGCAGCTCAGAGGTATGCATGTGTGGAAAGTGCCGTTAAAATTATAGCTTATCTGGTGTGTTTTGCTTCCCTAAACTAGAAGCCTTTCAACTATTTCCACAGGTTGAGCTTCAGGCTGCAAAGTCGATGTCCCTTCATCCTGGCTGGGAGTCCAGGCGGGCACTGCCTGGGGATCACATATGTGCTGCACCTCTGAGATGCTGGATCCACGATCCCATGGTGTTGTCTGCCTTGAAACACAGCCAGTCTGCCCCATTTGGATCACTTGTATGGGTACATCGCTGCATGCCATAATACACTGCAAGAGTGGCAGTCTTTGAAGTCCCAGCCCTGGACTTATACTGGACTTTCCACTTTTTCTTTAGCAGAAGAGAACATATGTGGCTGCAGAGAAAATCTTACCCAGGTAACGATTTGCAGGAGACAAGAGCAATGTGGGCTGCATTTCAGCAAGAAGTTTTAGGCATGTCGTCCCTGTGCAATGACGCAGGTGTGCTCGTGCGGCTGGGAGCCCCGCACTGCAGCTGGGGTGCACCCGGCTCTGGTGCCTGAGCACATTGTACATACTCAGAAACTGGAAAGGGAGTAAACAAAAACAGCTCACTTTTTCAAAGTCTCACCTTTCTTGAACATTTGAATTGTGACCCCGGGTTTCCTACCTCCCAGTAGTATTACACATTATTGCAAAGAAAAGTTTAGAAGTCCTGCAGGAAAGAAAAAGTGCCTGAGCAATGGCCAGTGCCTGCATGGCACGGACAAGAAGGATGTGAGCACTGTTTAAACACCAACTGCAATTCGACAGGCTTGAGAAATCCTGGTTGCTGGGAAGCCTTGACGCAGGATGTCCCTGCAAACGCTTTTACCAGGTTGCTCTGTCCTTTTCCTAATTCAAACTGCAATTATAGGGATGATAAAATGGAAAATAAATATATATGCAGTAGCCGAGAAAAACCAATTAGTTTTGCACCAGTGAGAAATAATGCAGAACTCCTTGTGTCTTTAACAAACTGGCTTTCAATATGTATTGTAATGTATCTTCATGACCCAAATATACTTAGGAAGAGCATGACAACAAAATGTATGTTGGAAGTGTAATAAAAGAACTAATGCAGTAAAGTTGCTATATTTTATTAGTAGAAGAAAACAATTAAAATGATATCCAGGTAGTAACTTAAGAACCAAATTTCATAGCTGTCTCTATTGCTGCCAAAATATGTGTACTCTCTTCCTAACAGTCTCTTTCCCCAAGGAAAAATAAATGTATCTAAGAAATACTTGTTAGCAATGCAATTACAGGCTTAATTCCCCAACCAACTTCAGACATCATAAAAACAAAAACAAGCAGAAGCCCTTTGCAATAGGAATGGAAAAGAGACAGAAAAACACTAAGTGTTCGGAGGAAGATAATATATTTTTATAACAAAAGCTGACACGCTCTTTGACAATAAGATTTGAGAAGTCATTAGCATTTGTTTTTCAACTGTACTGTCTTTTTCTTTTAAGCTACAGCCTAGAATGAAAAACTTCTAAGAGTAGACTCTGTGCTACTCCTGAACAGGACTTTTGGGACACTCAGACACCAAAGTAGTTTGCCAGACTCTCAGAAAAGCAAAGCAGCTGTATCAAAATAACATTTCTTGGCACTACTTACTTCTGAAGGTCTGGTCCCTCCAAGGAACTTAATGAGAGCTGGGTTATTTGGACAATGTGGATTCAACCATGAGAGCCGAGATGCTGGGAAGGCAATTCAGAGCACTTTCAAAATGTTGGCCCTAAGAAAATAAGATAAAATAAAAAGTTTGAATAAATAAGATTAAAAAGGACAAAAAGTGGTAAACCTTACTTTTTCTGTGACCATACAGATTAGACCCATATTCATATCACACCTTGGAGAAAGAAAACCTGCAAGAGACGTGGCACGGGCCATTTGAAGTTTGTAGCTGTGCAAGGCTCATGTCTGCGGTGTCCTTCAGGACTCCCATGCTGTGGTCTAGATTAATCTCACATTTCCTCACATACTTACCAGTGTGCTCCCTGCCCAGCCTGGGCATCCTGGGCTCTCTTGCTATCCATAGCAAGGTCTTGAGCTCCTCCAGAGATGCCTCTCTTGGGAGGGGCTGTCTCACACCATTGGCTTCCCCAGGAGCCTTAAGAGAAACTCTGAGCATGGACACTTCCCCGTGTCTGATATTCCTGACCTGAGGCTCCAGCCTCTGTAGAAGAATTCTCACTTGATTTGGTAGCAGCACAGGCTTTTACTGTTGGAGGTAATGGTGTACATCACAAAATGGTACCATGCTACGTTCCTCCTAGGTCCCCACTCCCAATGCAAACTCGACTTTCTTTGACAAGGGCCTGAAAAGTAAAAAGTCTTTTTCTCCTCAATTACTTTGTGTAATTTGAAATACCCATCTAAGGCATAGCAGAGGAATTCTACTCCTCAGTAGAGACATAGTCAGCAGCTATCAAAAGTCTCCATTCTTTTAAAATATTGGTGTCAAACCCAAGACAAAAATATTGATGTTTAAAACTTCAGTATTTTAAAATATTGAACATTAACATCCTTTTAATGATTTTTAAATTGGCCCTAAATCAGGGTAGATATTTTCCTTTTGACAGTCACTTACAAAAGGTTACTGCATTACTAGTTTCACATGAGGAGGGATGTGCTTTTTCTCTCAATTTGTCTTGCCTCCAGCCTTGGATCCCAAAATGACAGATGGCTGGAGAGGTTCCAGTCGAAGGCACTGGAGTTCCATTGGGGGAAAAAGCATATTCTCGCTATAAATGTGAAAACTGTAATAATCAAGCCCCAGAAATCACAAATGCCTGGATCACTAGGTTGCAGGCAATGCAGTACAGAGAACAACTTGAGTTGATGCCAGAGAAAAGTGGAGAACTTTGCAGATGAGCTCTAAGATGTCTCATGCCTGGTAAAATTGACCGACTTCACTGGAATTTTCAATTAATAGATGCACCAAATTTCCCTTTGTGCATTTAAGCTGTCAGTATCTACTCCCATAATGACAGGATGAGAGTTTTTATTTTTTCTTTTTTAAAGTGTGGCTGATTAAAGTTGAAATGGGATCAAGAATATGCTTTTTTTATTGATAGAGATTTTGGATAATAATGATGAGGGACTTTCATTTGCAAAAGCCAGTGTAATGCCTCACATGTCTGCATTGGATGCAAATGTTGAGAAATGTCCTTGACAAGGGTCATTAGAACCGGTATGATTGGATATGTGACATTTTTAATGTAGACTCAGAAACAAACTGCATTATTATTGAAAGCCGAAGATTAATTTATTGAGATGGTCTGAATAATTTCTCTGAAGCAGAAATTCCACAGACAGCTGCTGTCTCTCTCTTAATGAGTTTCAGAGTCTGTATAAAGACGAAACCCAAGTCTTTGTGGAAAGCTATGAAGAGATTTCTTTCTATCCTGCCTCACAGCCTGTCTCCTGAGAAGCACAACCATCAGCACTGACAACAATAAACACAAAACAAAGGTCTAGATTAAATGGTGGGAATGATCTATGGCTTTGTTTTGCTGGTATGCACCTGAGGCTCAAGACCCTTTTGCAAACTGATGGAAACTCATCTATCTCACTAACAAAAGTTACATGCTTCCAGTGATTTGAAACAGAAACAGGCTTTATCTGTAATCTTCTGAAGTGGATTTTAAATTTTCCTTAAATTGAGAGTGCTGCTTAGACCTGATACTTTGGCTTAGCACCTTAGAAAGACTGAGGTCCATTGTAAATCAGGTCTGAGGCCAGCTTTATTTTTCAGGCATCCCCAGTTTGTGACAGGATGTTGGTGTTTGGTAATTTCTAAAGGGAAGATGAGTTGAGAAGCACACAGGGACACTGCAATAACGGTGGTATTTATGAATCATAGAATCATAGAAGCGTTTAAGTTGGAAAAGACCTTTAAGATCATCAAGTCCAACTGTTAACCTAGCACTGCCAAGTCCACCACTAAACCATGTCCCTAAGTGCCACATCTACACGTCTTTTAAATACCTCCAGGGATGGTGACTCCACTGCCTCTCTGGGCAGCCTGTTCCAATGACTGACAACCCTTTTGGTGAAGACATTTTTCCTAATATCCAATCTAAACCTCCCCTGGCACAACTTGAGGCCATTTCCTCTTGTCCTATCGCTTGTTACTTGGGAGAAGAGACCGACCCCCACCTCTCTACAACCTCCTTTCAGGTAGGTGTAGAGAGCCATAAGGTCTCCCCTGAGCCTCCTTTTCTCCAGGCTAAACAACCCCAGTTCCCTCAGCTGCTCCTCACAGGACTTGTGCTCTAGACCCTTCACCAGCTTCGTTGCCCTTCTCTGGACATGCTCCAGCACCTCAATGTCTCTCTTGTAGTGAGGGGCCCAAAACTGAACTCAGTATTCGAGGTGTGGCCTCACCAGTGCCGAGTACAGGGGCACGATCACTTCCCTACTCCTGCTGGCCACGCTATTTTTGATACAAGCCAGGATGCCATTGGCTTTCTTGGCCACCTGGGCACACTGCTGGCTCATATTCAGGCGGCTGTCAACCAACACTCCCAGGTCCTTCTCTGCCAGGCAGCTTTCCAGCCACTCTTCCCCAAGCCTGTAGCGTTGCATGGGGTTGCTGTGACCCAAGTGCAGGACCCAGCACTTGGCCTTGTTAAACCTCATACAATTGGCCTCAGCCCATCGATCCAGCCTGTCCAGATCCCTCTGCAGAGCCTTCCTATCCTCAAGCAGATCAACACTCCCACAGAACTTGGTGTCATCTCCAAACTTACTGAGGGTGCACTCGATCCCCTCGTCCAGATCATTGATAAAGATATTAAACAGAACCGGCCCCAGTACTGAGCCCTGGGGAACACCACTTGTGACCAGCTGCCAACTGGAGTAAACTCCATTCACCACAACTCTTTGGGCCCGGCCATCCAGCCAGTTCTTTACCCAGCGAAGAGTATACCCGTCCAAGCCATGAGCAGCCAGTTTCTCCAGGAGAATGCTGTGGGAAACCGTGTCAAAGGCTTTACTGAAGTCTAGATAGAAAACATCCACAGCCTTTCCCTCATCCACTAAGCGGGTCACCTTGTCATAGAAGGAGATCAGGTTGGTCAAGCAGGACCTGCCTTTCCTGAACCCATGCTGGCTGGGTGTATGGGATGGGGAGCCAGCAGAAGCCCTTGTTAGGTATGAATTATAAGCCTGTGTCAGGTTCCAGGGTGCACAGCTGGAAAGGCTACCTTCCTTGTCCTTCCTTCCTCCCTCTTGGTGGCAGAATAAAATTGCTACTTAATGGCATTTCTGAGGTGGTGAGTAATGTGGTACTTCTGTTTTGTAAGATTTCTGCAAATGCCCTGGGTCCATAGTATTCATCCTTGGACCTGAGTCTCTTCTCAAACTAGCCTTGCCAGCCGTCCACATTAAGTGTCAGGTCCAGTAAATGGCAGCAACTTTAAAAAACATTAAAAAGCAACTTTTTAACATCCAGAAGAAGCTAGGAAGCCCCAGGAATGAGTCAGACAATTGATCCCTTCCACCAAAGGGGCTTATAAGGGTGTGTAGGTGGGTATAAGCACCTGGGAAAACACTCTTGAGAAAAGGACATTAGAGAGGCAGAGGTGACAGCACATTGTGGAAAAAACATGTATTTCTGCCGCTTGCCGGTGGCTGTTCAGAAAGGTGTTTAAGATACCATCAGCTCCTTGGCTCACAGGTTCCAGGGAAGTGTTTGCACAGCTGACGTGGGAGGCAACATGTGGATCTCTGATGGCATAAAACCAATTTTTTGCATTTATATGATGTACAAATGTGCCCTCCCTGCCCCCATGAATCTCAGACAGACTGTGTGTTCTGCAAGCTGGGGGAAAGGAGGGAAGATCCCAGCTCATCATATACATATTAGGCTACCCATGGTAAAAAAAAGGCTGCAGAATTTAAATGCAGCACCCCGCATTTGCTCACTGACTATTTCTAATCTCTCCTGCAAAGGCAGTGCACGGGTAGGGATCTCAATCACGGCCTGCTTCTGCTGAGAATACGGTAAAACACAGACAGCGCCAGTGCAAAATTTCCCATTAGCACCGAAGAGCGTGTCTGAGGCCAGGCTGCGAGAGAGGTGAGGCTGGAGGTCTTCTCCTCCCCTCCAGGGACCACGGCTGTCGACAGAACTAACAAACTGAATAAAGCAGAAATAACAACCCGCAGTCCTTCCTGGTGAAATGAAGATTTCAATAACCTGTGTTGCAAACAGCAATAATAAGCAGTCTCTTCTGTTTTGAACCATTAGGAGTGAACGTGCCAGGGGTGGAAATAAGTCTTTAGAGCGATCGCTGAGATTAAAGGTTCTTGCACCAAGCAGGGTGAGGGAGGTGTACTTTCCTCCCAAGCCGAGGAAGCAGAAAGGCAAACAGTGGTTTGCCTGTTTCCAGGCAAATCGGGCTGTTTTAATCACTTTCCTTCTCCCGTTCAGTGCGCCTGCGTGCAGGTCGGTGTGCGCACGGCTGCGCTTGACCCCGAGCCAGCGAGTGGGAGAGCACGCACCCGCCGCGTGACCAAAGAGCCTATCACAGCATCAAACATGGGGGGGGAAAGAAAAAAAAGAGAGGGAGGCCCAAAACCCCCAATCTGACCCGCTCAGCAAGTTGCTGTTTGGCACGTTAGTGACGCCACCAGCACTAGGAAAGCAGCTTTCTCTCGCAGTGGGTTTATTGAGAAGATTATTAAAATCTTTTCATTTCAAAACGTTTGGCAGAGACTTCTGCGTAAGTTGGGAGGACGTTTTTGCCCACATCCACTTCCAACAGAGAAAGGAGAGTTTAAGGGGGGAAAAAGCAAAACCCCACCGACTTTCCTGATGGCTGCCAAAAAGGGTCTTGAAAGAGCTTGCCTTGTGAGCGAGAGAGACACCAAGAAGTACTCCTTGGCCCTAGACAGGTAACACAGCTCTGTTTCCTTCACTGCCCTTGCTTTGTCTTTGAGAGCAATAAGAGATCACCGACCGGCCGATGGACCGCTGAAGTCAAAGTACGGGGAGTTTCACAGTGGGTACAGGGACCATCTTTCACTACTTTCCAAATGTTTTGTTTGATTTTTTTCCTTTCCAAACTTTCTTATTAAATATTTGATGCATTTACTAGACAGTAGCCTGACGTGTCTGCATCTGTGATGGATTGAACCAATCTACTGTTGAAGCAAGTGTCTCCTGCTATGTAGTTTATAAGCTTAGTAGATTTATTGTAGGATGCAAAACCTCATGGATTATGCTGCAATTTTAGGCTGAATTATAATAGTGCTATTGACACCATGTTTGATTCAAGGCTCCTTCATGCTTGAATGTCTAAATAATCTATTTGGTGTGAAAGAAATGTGATGCTGTTAAGGACTTGATCCTGCAAAGCTTTATTCATGTTGATAGCCTATCAGACTTGAAGCTGATACACCTCCCGTGTGCCAGAGGTCCTGTGAGTAAATGCTTGCTTGAGTGAGGAAAGACCCTCTGAAAACATATGCTGTAGCTTGGGTTAAAAAATGAGTATAAATATCTATCACAAAATGGTTTTGCAGTTGAACTTATTTTCATTCTTCCTCTTGACTCAGACCAGCAAGTATTTTTAAAAGAAAATAGCTGCTCAGTTACAGCTTAGCACCTCTTGACATTTCCATTATCTCATTGGTTTTCAGGTTATTTATTGCTTGGCTCTCCTAAAACGTGTGGGACAGAAACTTGGCGTAAACACTGTCAGTTCAAATGGAAATCTGTCTCTCCATGTTCTTATACCGGGGTCACTGCCATCATATTTTAGTCATTTGAGTGTCTGGGTTATTATTTAAATATTATTACAAGGCTCCATAAATATACATGGCACTGTCCAAAATTACTTTTGTGGTAATATTTATATTTTTAAAAGATCCCATATAATTCTGCAGTTCATTTTAGTTACTGAAGAATCTCAGAGCTTTTTTGATAGCTTGCAATTTTGTGGGCACAGCTTCAGTGGTTGCGGTCCTTTGGCCCTTTGCCAGCTCTGGACACAAGGACATCTCTGGATGAAGCCTTTACACAGTGCGGGAAGGGGTGCCCTGAGACAGGGGTAGCTGCGAGGCTGCCTCCTGGGCAAGCCCTCGGTTTCCCTGGATTACCAGGAAGAGGGAATATCGCCAGTGAGAAGAGGGGCAGGGTGCACATCAGGGCCAGTAACCCCCAGCAGCTGATCCTCCCATCTAAGAGCTGGCTCACCTTCTGGAGGATTCGATTTCTTTCTGATAATTATTTCTTAGTTTAGGATTGAAGTTAATTGGGGCAAATCACTGCAACAATTGCAATCGTTGGGCTGATCGCTGCAGATATTCCCAACAGTCCCAGAGCCTGAGGGCCAGTCCCAGGAGGGCTCCATAGCAGAGGTCCTGAGATGGCGGGGTTATGGCAGTGGTAGCACAGCTCCCCAGGAGGAGGAGGAGGAGGACTGGTCGTCCAGGCTGTGGCTTTTGCGCTGCACCTCCTCTCGGCTTTCCTTGCCAGGTGAAGCTTGATTCACTGCATGACTTAATTACTCCGTTCCAGCAATAACCAGAAACAGGGGCTGAGCGCCAGGGTTCCCTCCCATTCGGAGGAGCTGGCAGCTCAGGGGAAGCCCTTGCCCTGCTCCCCCTCGCAGCCCAGCGACCCGGGGTGCCAGCCCGGGGGCCGGAGCCAGCGTGGCGGTGGGGATGCAGCCTGCTGGGCTCGGGCTTGCACAGACCGGCTGCACGCACAGCTTCAGGTGACTTAAGCCGATCAGTAGCAATAAGCTCATCTTAGCCTTTGGTATAAATTACCACATTTTTCCATTCCCTCTTTGTAGGCTTAATGAACAGCTCTAATGCTTTCAACAGAATTTATTATGCACACAGATTGCCTATTTCTTTGCCATCCCCCAGCCTCTTTCTTTTTAATAAATGCCATTATTACAATACACAGGGAACAAAACTGTTTTTATCTTAACCATGTGAGTAGGAAGTCTGAATACAGGCCCCGTTCCCTGAACATAAGGCTGTGGGAGAGAGTGTTTTGTACATGCCAAGCCAGTCTGTAGTCACTAGCGGGTCTGGATGCATTGAAGTCTCCCATGCTGAACTTGAAATGCTTACAAGGGGGTGGGCTTTAGCTGAGCTCTGTGAAAATCAGGTCAGCTGTAGGCTTGTAGGATAATTCAGGTTGGAAAGGACCTCAGGAGGTCTCTGGTCCCACCTCCTGCCCAAAGCGGGGTCGGCTGAGAGATCAAACAAGGATGCTCAGGGCTTTATCTGGTCTAGTCTCGAAAAAAATCTCTCAGGATGGAGACTGCATGACCTAGCTGGGCAATCTGCTGCAATACTGAATTATCCTCACAGCCAATTTTTTTTCTTGTATTCAAGTATTCTGTATTTTTCTTGTATTCAAGTTCAGTCTGAACCTCTCTTGTTTCAGTTTGTGACCATTGTCCTCATCTTCCCTCCATGCACAGCAATAAAGCTCCATCCTCTCAACAACCTCCTCAAAAATATTGGCAGGTTGCTGTTAGGTGCCCCTGAAGCCATCTCTTCTCTAGGCTGGACAAGTCCAGTTCCCTCAGGGCAAGCGCTCCAGCCCTCAACCATCCTGGTGGCCCTCTGCTGAACCTGTGCCAGTTTGTTGATCTTTCCTGTGCTGGGGACTCCAAAACTGGACACAATATTCCAGATGTCTCAGAAGTCTGTTGCAGGTGCAGGACTTTGCATTCATTCTTGTTGAATTTCATACGTCTCCTGTTGGCCCCTTCCTGCAACCTGTCTACGGCAGCCTTGTGCTCCAATGTATCAGCTGCACCCTCGGCTTAGCATCATCTGCCAACTTGATCAGGGTGAACTCCACCTCCTCCTCCAGGTCATGGACAAAGATGTTACACAGACTGGTCCCAGGATAGGACACCACTTCTCACCAGCCTGCAGGAAGGGTATGAACCATAATCGTAACAGAGTCCGAAGCTGAGCACTCAGAACCTCCTGCCTTATGCAAAAATGTTGTCTGCAAGGCATGTCAAGTGAGATTCATATCATCTCTCTTTAACTTAGGTCTGAATTAGGTGTCTAAGATAGTTTTCTATGGTCTTTTCACAATCAATGGTGGTGGTGGGAGAGGATAAATTCTTCAGATGATTAATCATTTGTTATGTTATTTTCTATTTGTTACCACCTATTTAGTGATCTAGATAACCTTTATCAAAGACTAGGGAATGTCTCGACCAAATTCCTGAAGTTTCCATGAATGAAGGCAGGCCAGATGATTTTATTTCTTGCTGACAATAGATCAGTGTAACATTGACCAGAAATATTCAATATCTCACTTCATAAATCAGAGGATTTGCATCAGATTGTACCAGCTATGCTGTGAACTAGATTTTGGCTTGATCCAGCATGGATTTCTGATCATGTTCTTTATATGTCATTATAGTGGGATTTTGAATACCATCACACAAGTGAAACTCAAGGCTTCTAGGCTCAAGCTTTTTGGTTTTATTTTGTCTCTGAGACAAAATGAAAAAAAGAAAAAAAAAAAGAAAAAAAAAAAGAAAAAAAAAGGGGGTAATGCTGAAAGCAGGAAAGATATGTAAAAGCCTTAGGGCTTGTCTTCCTGTAAAAGTTTTTAACACAGGGCACTAACATGACCTGTAGTTATTCCTCTCTATCAGTGAAGCCTTAGGCTTGTAATTCTTGTCTACCAGGCTCCTACCAGTAGGCAAAAAGCTTGAAGTGAGCCTGGGAGATGATTTCTTCAAGTGGAGATTGATTTTCTATAACAAGCTTATAGGGAATATTTTCTTCTTTTTCTGCCTTCCTGCAGGCGATATGAAAACTCTTATGGGATCAAAGAACCCTAATCAAATAAAGGCTTTGCACCACTCCTTGTGCTTTGCAGAAGTCAATGCTTAGGAAAACTTTAGGTGCTTCTTGTGACTTCTGAAGGGTTTTAGCTGTGGGCCCTGTGGTTATATCTCCTTTGTACTGGCTTGCCAGCTGGCCCCTGGAGCACGCAGTATCTTAGGGGACTCAGCAAAACCCATCCCATTGTTTTTGCCCTCATGTTAGGTGCTATGAGGACCCTGTAGAAAGGACTGTGCCTGCCCAGTACTGGCCATATGCTATCTCCATTATGCCCACTTCAATTGTGCCCACTTCATCTCAGAAAGAAAATTAGAACCGAGGTAGTAAGAGGTATGAAACAGAAATTAAATAACTAGGGCACCAGCTCAGAAAATTGATAGTTCGGGGTATAACAATGATACATAAAATCATGAATGATGTGATGAAGGTAAACAGGGAATGGTCACTCATTATTTTTAACAGTACAAGAACTAATTAAAATATCGGGCAGACAGCTTAAGACTAACAAAGGATGCATTATTTTTACACAAATCATAATTAAATCGTGGGACTCAATACTTTCAAGTCAGACGGGTTTGTGCAACCGGGGAGCAGTACCGCTCTGGACATGTTCCTTTCTGGTACTTTGTCCTTACTTATTCCCTCATGCTCATGACGGAGTTTGGATACTTGACTACATGCACCTTTGGTCTAACTCCATGCAGCTATTGTTATACTGTTATGCAGAAGAAACTTTATTGACGATACATTTATGCATACATGGCTAGGCCCTCAAAAATGAGACTAAATAAAATAACCATAGGACAAATTCCCATCTACTAGACATCTAAATATATGCAAATATATAAATATTTGCCTTTGTTTTGTGCCCACAATAAGGAAAAGGAGAATCTGGACAGCCTGGTTATAAACAGGGTCTTAAATGACTTGGAAATATTCAGGATTGGTACATCAGTTGAAATCGGAGTGGTGCCAGCATAAGGGAGGTGACTACGGCTTTGATAAATTTTTCTCTGAAGGCAGTTTCATTATCCTTTCAGGCACGAAAAAATTGCTATTTTCCCTTGTGAAGGAGATGATCTCCTGTGGGAAGTGCAGTGATTCCACATTTTGCTCTTTTGACTGGGGATTTCATAATGGTCTAGGAGGACGGCAATTATTCCCATCAGCCTGCAGATCAAGGCACCCAACAGATCAAGTGAAAACAAACAAAAGGAAGTTGTAATCAAAAGCTCTTGCTAATGATTTGTGTGGAATCTGTAATACGTATCAAAATTTTCTCCTTCCCCCCTTCCGGGCATGACTCAGTAGGAGCCTTTCTGTGACATTCCCCCAACTATCTTTTTTACAAAGGAAAGAGAATTTGAAATGGAGAAAAGATGATTTTGTAATCTGGGACTCTGCTTGCAGTGTGCTGGTGCAGAGATGTGATGCTCAAAGCTACATCTTGCTCTAACACACTCAGAAGGGGTTTATGGTTTGACAGAGCTGATCTCTGCACCTTAAGCTTTTGATTTACACATTTATAAAACTGTCTCTTAGATTCTTTTAATTAGTGGCAGGCTGCTCTTGGAAGAAAAAAATAATGGTTATGCACGGGAGCTGGCAGGAGTCTTCCTGACTCATGGGGCCAGATGCTGCTCTGCAAGTTCAAAGAGAGCAGCAAATGCTTGCCACCTCTGACAAGCGGGACACTTTTATTTAAGTACCCTTTAGACAGAAAAATGTGACAATTGTGGGTTTACGCTGTCTCTGTTTGCTTTTGCATCTGTTCAACAAGATCTGTGAACAGTGCCTTCCCACCCCTCAGTGGTACTCTGAGGTTTTGTTAGCTGATGGAGAGACTTGAAGATTAAAAAAGGGAGGGGGATCACAAAGCGACCTATTTTGTTAACAGCAAGGAATGGATTTGGTGGCTCAGAAATCTGCAGGGATAATTTTGGCATCCCTGCCCTGACAGGCTGTTGAGCTGATCATGACTCATGTCGTTAAGATGATTTTAATGTTCAATGCCAGCTGATGAAAATTGAGTTAAAGGGAAATTAATTTTACATGCAAACTATAGAAAAGCATTGGAAGTTAACTCCAGAGAGGGATCATGAGAAAGAAAAACTTGCATGCCCTGATCTCCAGGGGACAGTGAGAGAACTAGAGTATTTTATTCAGCCATCTGGAAGGAATCAATTTGTGGTACCTTCTGAGTCTAATTAATCAGGAAAATATTGTAGATAAGTGACACAGTGCACATGAGGAGCCTGATGAATGTAAAACTAAAGGACTGGAGAAGGACTGGCTAGCAGGTACCCCGGCTGCCAGATGGGCAGCGCATTCCCCGGACGGTCCAGCTCCCATTTATTTGTTGTTGTGAGGAAAATAAAGGAAAACACTGACAAAAGGGCTAAGAAAACTCACTGTCTCCAGGCATCAGGCATTAAATCTGACCAGTTGCTCTTTCACGCAAGCTCCTCACGTACAGTGGGAACCCGTGAGCAAACAGAGACCACATGCTAACCTGGCCGGGAAACAAGCTGACTCAGGGGAACATGTTGCATCCTTGGAACTTCTCAATAATATTTACGAAACCAGATCCACGCTGATTATCTACAGTTGCAGGGCTTGACTGCCAAGGTGGGTCAGCTCTTCTCCTTCCACCAGTACCTCCGCGGTGCTGATGAACACAACGAGGGGCCGAGGCATCCGCAGCTCTGTGGCTGCCTTTGCCTCTGGCCCATTGGTGGGGTGCAGGCTGCGGGGCACCTGGCAGGACTTCTGGCCCGCTGAGCAGATACAGCCCTCTCAGGCTGCCCAAAAAGGCAGCTGGAGAAAGCTTATGACTTCAGTGCAATTTTTTTTCTTGACACCAACTGCTGCAGATTGGCTGCCACTGGCATGATTTCTTTCCAGCGAGATTTTAGGCATCTTGACACTTCCATAAACAGTGCAGAAATGCTACAGAAAGTTGCCGAGATTCATGTACCTCCCCGAGCACAGGTCTCCTTCACTCAACTGAAGAAACAACTCTTCCTGGTCCCAAAGGAAAGTCCTTAGTCAGAATGAGGAAAAGAGGCTGTTATTACTGGGGACAGCTAACCCCACGTCATGCCCCCAGGCTGATTTCAGACTCAGAAACAGCAGTGGAGTTTGCTGTGTTCCCAGACAGGCTTGTGGACTATGGCCCTGCACAAACAGACCTCAAATAGCTGTTAATGCGTGGTTATATGGATGTTACATATGTGCACCTGGGCAGAATTCACCTTTTGATGCCACAGTGCGCTCCCAAAAGTCTCAGTACACGGCAGGGGATGTTTTACCAACGGGACTATCACATTAGGAGCGGCTGTGGCAACAAACGTTGTATCTGGAGAAACATAATGGTTTTCAGTCGAGTCTCCTAGGACAGGGTTTAGGGGTTTTTTTTTGCCATTTGGGCTCTTCTCAGTTGAGAGATAAGGAGGAGGGAATGTCCTTGCTTACCAAACCGCCTTGGGGCCTCCCCTGGGGGAGTCTCTGGGCTGCTCTAGTGAAAGCACCAGATGTCATGGTCATCCAGGAGCTCCTGCAGGTGCAATGCAATGTGCTTGGCCCTGGACCTCTCTACCCCCATCCCATACTGCCTATGCAGGAGCCCTGAGAAGGACAGCACTGAGGTTCTGTGGCAGAGCAGATTTGGCTGGGAAATCATCCTGTGATGGAGCAATGCTCAGAGCCACTTCTGCTGAACTTCTTGCCTTTCTATGAAATCAGTGGCACAAAGGGATCAGCATACTATGGAGAATTGATTTCTTCGATTTTTTAAGTGCCTTAGAAACTTTTGGGCTAATATTTTCTATGCTCAGGCCCTGCTGGAAGATTGACAGTTTTTGTACGTATGTGGAAATTTGAGATAAAATAGTTCTGCATGCAAAGAGAGAAGTATCTTTAGTGAACTATATTTGAGAAAAAGAAGATTTTTTTTTTAATAGTCTTCCTGACAAAGCTGTTGGGAATAAAAAACTGAAATTTTCCATAGAATCGTCTCCATGCTATGCTGAATTTGGTTACTATTTGCATGAGGTATGACTTTTTGAAAATCACACGGTGTGCATAAAATACACAGCCTAAGAAAGTCACCCTGTGTTTCATAAACTGCTAAATGATGTAGGAGAGCCCAAAGAGCTGGGAAACACAGCCAGAGCAGTCATTTCATGTGCAGCTCCCTCCTGCAGAGCCCTGCATGTGCGAGCAAGCCTCTTCTATGAGCTGCTCCGCTGGTCCCAACGTTGCTTTTATCCTTCGAAAGCATTAATTACATAGTTTCTGAGACTGCAGGGCTAGACGCCCAAATAACCAGGGTTTTTCTTTTTTAACCTTCTGTTTCTTTCAATCCCGAAGGATGAGCCGGCATCAGAAGAATTTAAATGAAGAGAGGCAGCAGCAGGAAGCAGAAGATACTGAAGCTAATCCAGCGTATCACTGTCACGACTACTCACAGGCCTACGAGAACAGAAAAAGGGAGCAGCATCAAGCCAGGAGGAAGCTCTGTGTAGCATCAGTAATTTGCATCTTCTTCATGGCTGCTGAGATTACAGGGGAGTATGTTTGCTCAGAGAGCTCGGTGTGGTGCCCAGCACAGCCATACTCATGCCCTTTTGCACCTACTCTGAGTGCAGTGACCCATGGTGCACCGAGATGAACCCACCTGTGATAAAATAACTCTCTCCCCAGTCTTTAAAAGAATTGTGGGGGTTTTTTAAAGTGAAATTATCAAAATATTTTCATATATTCATTTAAGGATTGCATCTGGGTAGGAATACAAGGATCAGTTAATGGTTCTAAACTGTTCGTGCAGGTCTTCCTTAAGCTCGGCTAAAAGTGGCTAGCATGTCTTAGCATCATGCCACAAAAGGTTCCTAATAAATTGGTTTACATTTTTTGGAAAAGATTAAAAGATTTTACATGTTTATCCAGGCCAATGAGACCTCAGCACTGATGAAGGCTGCTAGCAGCAGGATCTGATATTAAATGCAACAGTCTTTACAAAATCCAGGGAAATCCAGGGCCAGATTCACCATCTGCTTTTCTTCAGTTAAGTCAATGTGTTTATAACAGGGCACATTTATCTTTTAAACTGGCCTGCTGGTGTGTCTCTGGATCAATGGAAGATTATTCCCCCGTCTAATTACCATTTGCTTCTTTGTAGGACCTATCCTACAATATCCAACACAAGTTTTTGGCTCGCTCATAGAGCATTAGCTTTCATTTTGTCCCACCGATCTGCTCTCTGCATGGCTTCTGTGGTATTTATACCCACCTGATAGTTCCTGGCTCTTTAATTTCCCCTTCTCCGCGGTGAGGTGAGGTAAGGTAAGGCATGAGGAACCCCACGGGCTTTCGCCACATGTGCCCCAGGGGATGTAACAAAAAATCAGCCAGGAAGGCCTCTGAAATCCATGTTTTCCCTGCTTCAGCATCTCTGGAGCCCCATGAAAATGAAATAGAAAGGCTTTGTCTTCCCCACAGGTGAGAAGTGGAGGCAATGAAAGAGCTGCTGCATTTCTGCCTTCTCCCCTGGCTGCCAAACCCAGCAGGGACTTCTCCAACTCTTCCCTCCCACACGCTTCATCCGCGTGAAGCCCCTTTGTTTGTAGGTCACGTGCACTTCCCCATGAAAACCGGTGCATACCACTAATCTCCATGCAGTAATTTCCAGTGCCAGAAGTAATGCATTATTAACAAAACCATATAATCAGTAGGCTTAAGTCTGGTGAATGCGGCAATGCTAGAGGATAATTGGAAGGACAGATGATATGTTAACTAAATGTTTCATTTTGCTTAATGAATCATACAGCTTTTTTGCAGTGACAGCTTAAGTAACAGGCTTGAAGACCATTTTGCTTCAGACCATTAAACTTTGACAAACCAGTTATTAACTGCAGTTACAGACAGCAGTCTATGGAGATTTTTGTAATTATGAACCATACATTTAATTTTTTTAATCGTTAGGCTAGACAGCCTGTGCCTGATGATTGACTATTGAGTGACTGACAGTTTCTACTGCTTTGTGGTATACAAAGCTATAAACATCCATTGTGGCTAATAGTAAGTCATAAAGGCCACTTGTTGGGAGTATTGATACAAAGCAATAAAAGCCTGTAACTATTACACAGGCTTTACTCTTGAAAATAAATAACATGTTCTCCTTCCTTCTCCTCTTAAGGGCAAACAGCTTCCATGGGCATTATTACACTAAACAGAAGAAACAAAGCTGCATCACTCTCAAAGAGGTTGAAAAGTTGTGCTTCTTTGAATCCCTAGATCTTTCCCGTGATATTTTTGCTCAAACCATCTGCGCTGGCCCTTACTGCTCTCCCAAAAGGGGCACCGTTGGCTAGGCCTGATACACCACCTGTCTCCGAAAGACAATTATCTTCTGTTCTTCTAATGCAGATCCATCACAATCTCCATCGATTTGGAGATATCAGTCAAACCAATGACACCCTATGTACAGCCCTAATATAAAAATGCTTTCCAAGGGTTTTTAGTGACTAAGGACCAAATGTGGATTTCAAAGTACTTTATTTCCATTTGGGCACTAGAAAGAGAGACAAAACCTGGCATGTGTCATCATGTCAAAAAGGAATATAAAGGCTTGACCAGGTTGCTAAGATAAGCAGATTGAGATCTCAGAAACTCTCTCAAGGCATTAGTTATGCCAGCAATACATAAAATAATAATTTGCCAACATTTTTCAAAGATGGCAGGCTAGAAGCAAGCTTTTGTAATGCTGTCCCACAGAACATGGAAATACAGTATCTAAAATGCAATAGGGTTTTCCAGGCAGCTTGTGCTCTACATGTTTATTTGCTGAAAGGTAGCTGATGCCTTGGTTGCTAACATCTGTGCACTGCCAGACAAGCCTGCTTCCCCCTGCTATGCAAAATTGCTTCTCACTTGGGAAACAGCTACCCTGCAAACAGTGAACGTCTAGGAGCTGTGTCATGACCAAAAAGTGTATGTGCATTTACACCTGCTCATGTTCTGGGAAATCCCCTTTCTGCTGAATTTTTCATTTTACTGCAAGGAATGAGATGCCCACAAATTCTGCAGTCATGTCTGCTCCCTTTTGGGAAGCAACTTTCAGGCAGCTGTAAATGGGATGTATAGGGAGGCAGCAGAAAAAAAATAATATATGCCCTATATGTGCAATATGCGTTCTCCTGCAGGGACAAACCATACAGTATTAGGTATTCTAATCTAAAATCTGCATATGGGAGGAAATTAAACAGACAGTCCATCCTGCTGGCATGAAGACTTTCCATCTAAAAAGAAACAAAAGATGTGTCTACATGCCCCTTTGGCAGTGGTATCTTGCCAAAGGTATAAATGAGGCATTTTATGAAGTTTTTCAGGATTCATTGATTCTCATATGGGTTGTGGTCAGGAGAAACAGGTGAGCTGAAATTAATTAAATGACTGAAGAAAGATGGAAATATATTGCCGAACGCAGAAACTAGGTGATTTGGCTCTATTATTTCACATTTCCATTTTTCTACATTTCCACTCTGATGAAAAGATTCCCCTGCTAAAACAAGTTGGCAGGACAGCTTCCTGCCTGTGAGCCTTGTCTTCTCCTGCAGCCACCAGCAGCTGGGGTAGTTTAGAGCAATCTTTTAGTTTCTTTGGATTTGCCTTTAGCCCTGAGACATGGTTAGAAGAATTTGGCAAAATAATGATATTTGGCTTTACTGGGTAAAAGAAATGTGGTTTCAGATAACCTAAAATGGCTTGGGTTTTTTTCAGAATTCACATGAAACCAAAACCCCCCAAAGTAAAATGACATTCGGCCACATTTTTCCAGCACTAGCAGCAAAATTAAATCATGCATTACAGATGCAAAATGATAGATTAGTCCTGCAAACAGAACATTTTTCTCTATGCCCTCACCAAAATGGCTGGTTGTTTGTCACCGCTCTTCTGCTGGGACCTTTCCTTTTACTCCTGTTTTAGTTGCCTGTGACAAATAAAACGTCGGGCATCCAGCCATCCAAAACTCAGGAAGAACATGCATATTTTCCTATAACACCAAAACTCAGGAAGAACATGCATATTTTCTTATAACAAATAGGAAATTAATCCCATAAGCTAAGAGTCTGAATATTTACACATACATAAAAATATTAGCAATCTGTGAAGAGATAGTGGGAGGATACTGGAAATGTGATCCCTAATACTGCTTTTCACCAAGAAATTTGATATTAAAATAGTTACAGTAAACCAGTCCAAGACTAGTATAACCACAGCACTAATGTATCACAACTCCTATTGTCCTGAGGACTCTCTCTCTCTCTGTCAGGCAAAGAAATTCAGCTTATTTCTTTCTATTAATGCATATCTTTCACTGCATGCATGAGGTACAAATGAAACTAACTTTGAAGAGTGTTGAGTCGTGTATGATCACTGAAAATGGAATGTTCCCTTTGATTCACAGCAAAGCAGGTCTCGCATTTGATCTGGTCAACTCCAACTTCTGGCCAGAGCCATGATACGGACGCGTGTTTCACACAGGTGGGCAGATTGCCGGCAGCCTGGCGGTGATCACCGACGCGGCACACATCCTGGTGGACCTGACAAGCTTCCTGATCAGCCTCTTCTCGCTGTGGCTTGCCTCCAAACCTCCCACCAAGCAGCTAACTTTCGGGTGGCACCGAGCAGGTAGCAAATATATCACAGTATGAACATGTGGAATGGGAAAGGGAAGTCATCATAGCCAGGGACTGGAAAACATGCCAGTGTCCATCACAGGTCTGCAGATATTGTGGAGTATATGCACACATGCACACAGACATTCATGCAGGTGCTCGTGATAGCTCTTGTCTCCTTTCATGGCAATGATACCATAGCCATCACCACCTTCCGTTGGGCCAGGTCTGCAGCATTTCAACCTGTAACTTGCAGAAAATAAACCCACCAGGTTTATCACAAAATATAAACACCATGCTTTATGTTAGCTTCTCTCTACCTACTTTTAAGCAAAACTAGATTTCCCTGTCAGTGCCCTTTCATTCGTTATTTGTCAGTTTTAGACAAAATGGTTATTTTGATAAGCATCTGGAGCCTGGACTGCTGCAAAATGTGTGAGCCTCACAAAAATATATTCAAAATCATAAGCTGAGTTTCAACTGCTTTCAGGAACTGACAGTGGAGGTCTGTGCGAGTGCTTTGCTCTTTCTGGCTGTCTACGGCCTTTCACTTCACTGTGAAAGGGAACTTTCATTTTCCTTGGTATTGTCTCAGTTGTGCTCATAAAGTGCCACATTTACCCATTCAAGTCACATGGCAATTACTAGTCCCACATCCTATTAAAAACATGCTGCACGTTCATACGAACAACCCCGGACCTCGCCTATGGCAGTGCAATAAAAGGTGGCCTTGGGGACTGGATTTATTTGAGCCCAACTCAGAGCCAATAGAGACGAAATTAAATTTTGCTGCCCCAGGGAAAAAATAACTTCTTTTGTCCTCATCACCACTGGTGGCACAAAAATGATTTTGTGGCATTGGCAGGATGAGTCCCAGGAGAGAGGAAGGAGAGGTTTTGCTGGCAGGACCTCGCTGGGGGCTGTCACTGCCTTTCTGAAGTGTGAAGTGACAAGAGGTGTGCAGAAACAAGAGAGGCTGTTGGAGGGGGATTATGTCTGCCAGGGCCTTTGGGTGAGCCGTGCCGCTCTCCTTCCCTCCAAGCTCTGCTCCCGTGACCGAGATAATCTTGTTGGGGGAGGAGGGCTGGTTCCTGGGGCCTTCAAACCACAGGTGTAAAAGAATTGCTCTTTTATCCTTCCTTACCTTTACAACTCCTTTTGCTCCTCCCAAAATTCCCCAAATGATCTTTTTAATCTCTCCAATTTCTCCAAATGCCACATGAACTCAACACTGGAATGGGCACAAAAGTAGGAGCAGGTAGAACAGGGTTAGGCCACCACATGCATAGAGCTGCCCTGGGCAGCCACTGGATTTGCTATGCCCAGAACGGGTTTTGGCCCATTCTTTGTGAGCATCAAGGCTGCCAATACACAAGAAGTAACTCTGCTGGCTGTAAAGCTCACAAACCTGGAACCAGTACCATCAATCCCTTAAAATCTCTTGCGTTTCTGTTATGACTCCTGTTAAAATCAGATTTTTTTTAACTCCTAGAAATTCTGGGGGCTTTGATATCTATGATAATCATTTGGATGGTGACTGGTGTGTTGACATATTTGGCTAGCATGAGGCTGCTACACCCTGATTATGATATTGATGCTACAGTGATGCTCATTACCTCTGCTTGTGCCGTGCTCGCCAACATCCTGTAAGTTACTTTGTTTTCCTCTCCATACAACTTTTGAACCTTGAACCTGCTGCTGCATTTCAATAAAAAACAATAGAGGGATATTGGCCTCAAAACCATTAAGCGTTTATGAGTTTCATGAGAATATGGAAAGGGTTAGAGAAAAGAGATCCTGCTTCTCATTGAAGGCTGCGGTTGCTTTCCTACTTTCTGTTAGCTGCCACACTGGGAAGGGAAATTATAAATGCACAAACTCCAGGAAAAGATTAATCTCCATCTCACTTTTTATTAGATGGCAGAACATTCAAGAACTCTATAGAAAATGAGGCCTCATTAATTCCCCTGTTCACTGACTTTCTTGTTTGTAGAAAAAATACTGAATCACCTAGGAATTATCTGCTTAGCCACTCTGTATTTTTACCTAATGTGTCTGATTTTACTGTTCAGCATTCAGAAGTGAGAGGATTGATGACGTGTGACATCACTGCTTTCAGAGATGCAGTAACCCCACTGAGATTTGCAGCTTTACATCTCTTGCAGACTAAGCCTGATTCTGCACCAGACCGGCCACGGGCACAGCCATGGGGCACAAGCCAGGGAACACGTGTCGGCCCCTCCGGAAAAGGCAGCTCTGAGCAATGCCAGTCTGCGGGCAGCCTTTGTGCACGCCATCGGAGATCTATTCCAGAGTATTAGTGTGCTAATTAGCGCTCTTATCATCTTCTTTAAGGTTAGTTTTATTAGATCACTCGCCTTCCTTGCAATTAAGGAGAACAGTTATTTTCATAGCATTGTGACACTAGGTACTATGTAAAGATTTTCTCCGTCTTAATGATATACATTGTAATTTAGTCGAAGACAATTATACTTATTCTTGGGAATTGAAATGACTGTTGAGAGTGTAACACTTGCTTCTGGGTGTTTCAACTGCAAGGAGGATGCTTCGGTGTCTCTCCCTTTCTTCGTCTGTAGCACCTTCATTCCCTGTGCTGAGGCTCCCTAACTGGCAAAGGAGGTCAGCACTCATTCTGTACTAGATGAATGGAATATATTATTCTTTGAGATTAACTAATTAAAAATGGCAATAACCAACAATAATGAAATTAACAAAGTGATGTGTTCGTATTTTTCTAGCCAGAATACAAAATAGCTGACCCAATCTGCACATTTGTGTTTTCCATCTTTGTTTTGGCAACCACCATCACCATTTTAAGGGATATTTTGATTGTGTTAATGGAAGGTAGGACCTGATTCCAGAATCAATAGTTATATTTTGGTTTTTTTCTCTCTCTTTCTCCATAACACTTATACTCGCTGACAAAAGTATAATAGCACACTTCTGTATCAGTTTCCAATATTCTCATAATTCTGATCATACTTTAAACCTAATTACAATTTTAATCAAAACTGTTTTCTAACATTGCACTAGAAGATTTATACATATGCCAGTTTTCATAAAAATCTGTGTACTGGTGTTTTGCTAATGAACTCCCTACGTGTTCCTAAAACTAAGTTGCTTTTGTTTGTCGCATGTGTAACATTGCTTTTTATCACCCATTTGGCATATGAGATGTCTACTCACTTTGTTGATTGTGTAATCCCTTTACCCATGTGAAATACAAGTCTTTGCCAAAAAAAAACCAAAGAAAAGAAAAAGACTGTGCTTTGAACTGTGTCTGTGAAATAAGATGAGTGCAAGAGGCAGAAGTTGAAAAGATTTTAAGTTATGCCAGTCCAGAACAGCAAGCTGATGGAGCTTTCCAGTCATGTTCAGGTGCAAGGGAATAGACAATTCTCAGCACATCATCAGCAACAAGAACTAGGCTTAGCAATATTTAATCCTGTCAGCTATGGGCCTGAACATTTGATTTGCAAGGCCAAATGACTTGAGCAGTCATAGATGCATGTTTTTGCCTTCCTTACACTGAATAATATAATGCAACCTCTTTCTCAGCTATGAAGACATAAGGATTAAAGGGAAAAGTAGCTCTAACAGTTTAGGTTTTGAATGGATATGAGTTACTCAGTGTGACTGTCTCTGTGGCTATTTACTTCTCTCTTTGCACCTACTTCTGTTTCAAGAAAGAAAATTTCCAATATAGTTTTACAGTAAAGCTTCATTCTAGGGTTGGTTTGCTTTCAGTGATTGTGAGATAGAGATACACTTGTGTAGAAGTGTACCTAGACAGAGTGCAGCAACTGGCTTTATCTTGGGTGCCAAAAAATCAGAGGATCTCTTGATGACTGAAAAAAATCAAACTACTAGGAAGGCCTGGCAGCCCCTGACACTCAGGGGTCTCTTTCTCAGAGCAGTGATTCCCAGCTTCTGTAAGCAGTGCTGACATGCCAAAATTGGCAATGCTCTGTTCCCTTCTGCAGCAAGCCCCTTTACGCTGTCCTTCTGGGGAGGTCTCTGAAGCCAGACTCCTGCCTTCAAAGTAGTATATTCTGCCCAGAATTTTCTAAAGAGAAATTGGATGTTGGAGCTGGTATTGGAAGTGGCTTTTACCCCATGCATCCAGTCTGTCCCGGGGTGTCAGCCCCACAGCCCCTGCGACTGACTCTGTCATGCAGGCACTGACTATCCATAGTTTCTCTAACGAGCACGTGCATGTCAGCATCATATTCTACTAAGTCAGTACTCCGTATAGCATGCCATTCTTGTAATAAACAGATAGGACAAAGCATAACAACACTGAGGTAATTAACGATTACAAATAATTATCAGTTATGGTATGAAAGACAAAATTAATCAATACTATGCTTATCATTATTATACTTCCTAATTGGTGGCATTAAAAATATTCTTCAGTTTACTGATCCAAGTGAAGCACGATGAGCATTGCTGTTCATGTGGGCATAGAGGTGTATTGCCAAACTCCCAGGTCTCACTCCAGGGAATATCTGTAGTTAAATTCCTTGGTCAAATTTGGATTTAGATTAAACTCTGAATTTCATTTTGCAACGCACCCTATCACAATTGTCCTCTCTCTGAATGAGGGTCATCATCATCTTTTCTAAGAAGGCTCATCTAGGAAAACAATCTCTGACCTACTCAATAACTAGACCTGGGATCTAATCTCATCTAAGATTCCTGAGTCAAACCATTTTTATTTTTATGTTTGTCTTTCCCTCTGTGCTAAACAGATGCTTCTCTATTGTGTAAATGTATTGAGGACAGAAGCCCTCAGAGGTGCTCAGGTGATGCCATAAAATCTGCACTTACAGAAGATGTTGGTGCAAAACTAGGACATGATCTGGCTAAACATCTCACTTCCCTATGTAAACTGGACCCTCAGAGCATCTCCTAAGACATGCATGAGTCTCATTCTTCCACGGAGAAGTACAAAACAAGGGATAGGATTAAATTTTACAGTGAACTCTGAAATAGGCAGGCTTTCCGAAGCATTGAGTATTTTATAAAAATTATACAGCTAACTGAATAAAGGTTCAGGATGCATTTCCCTCTAACGATCATCATTCCTATCTCTTCAAAATATTTTCTTCCCACCACTTTCTCCTTTTAAGGAACATCAAAAGGATTTGCTTATGATGCCGTGAAAGCAAGAATTTTAGCAGTTGAGAAAGTGGAGTCTGTTCACAACCTTCATCTTTGGTCTCTGACAATGAATCAAACTATTCTATCTGCTCATGTTGCTACAGGTCAGTAAATTTCTGTAAACAGGGAGTAAGTATTCAGCTGCTGCCTAGTAAAGGTCAGTCTCTGCTGATTGGGATACAACTGACTGTATATCTGTTGCTTGTTAAAACAAATGTCATCATTTTGTTAGAAAAATAACAACAACAACAACAAAAGCTCTCAAATCCTCCTCCCAGAAATCTTGCCAAAACAACAGGGACCTCTACTTAGCCCAAAACTTGAAAACTGCAGAGGTTGTGGAGCAAGGAAGTAAACTGTAAGATATTTTAAATAAATCAGAAGAATTAGACCCAGGCTGGATTTTTCTCACAATATCAAATAGATTTTGGAGCGGATTTGTCAATGCAAATTCCTGATGCATCTCCGGCTGTAAAACAATCTTTAAAACATAGCTTGGAGTGTAGAGGTAACTCCAGGAGAACAGTTCATCTTTAAAAATATTTTTTTTAAATGTAGTCTTTATCCCTGTTGACAAATTGTCCCCTACCCAGATCAATTTTCTTGTTTATCTGTTTGCTTTGTACATGTTAAGGTTTATTTAAGGAAAAAATTCCACCTGCATTTGGCCAAGAACAGGTTCAGAGGCAAAGTCCCCCATGGAGTCCCCACTTCCCAAAAAGAGTGGGTCTATCAGCCACCTGAATCACTTGGCACTGTTGCTACTCCTTGACTGGATGAACTAATCTTTATTAAGTATTCCTGCTTTCCTCCAGTCTTCTGCCAAACTGAATTTCTTTGGTGATTACTCTTAGCTCAGGTCTTGCCAAAATTGCATATTCCGACCACATTTGAATGAACAAACTTTTGCTGACATGCAGGTTCCTGAAAGGAGGATAAAAAGGACAAGAAACACTTCTCAAAACAAACTTCTTGTTGGAATTTTGCGAATAGTTTCTGTCAGTAAACACTTACTCTTCTTTAAAGTACTATATCATATGCATTTTGATTATTTTCCTCTTGCTATCTATAGCAGATGCAGCGGACAGCCAGAAGATTTTGAGAGATATTACTGAAGCCCTGTTTGAGCACTACAGCTTCCACTCCATCACCATTCAGATTGAACTGGGAGAAGATCAGAAACGAGACTGTGTCTTCTGTCAAGAGCCCAGGGATTAAAGGGAGCAGTATGCTATGCAAAATAACTATCACCCCTCTTACAGGTCAATGGAGACTATATGTGCTGGTTGTATGTAAATGATTGACCACAAATAGTAATTAACTGAACTAAAAAGCCCTGCCACTGCAAGCAGTGCATGGACCTTTATTTGTTGGTACCATCTACCAGGAGAGAACATGTATTAGGTCCATCCATCAGCTAGATTACCTGTCCATCAGTGGTTACTTTCAATTACAAGCGAAAGTACCTAAATTATTCTTGACTAGAGCAGCAGATTGGCACTAAAGAAACATTTAAGAGTGCCTGTTTGTAATCACAGGTAACAAAAAACTAATCAACCTTCAAATTACCAGCAGCCCAATTATCACAAAATGTAATGAAATGTAAGTTTGGTGTCAACAAAGCTCAACACTTACTCAGGATAAAAGAGAAAATTTAAATTAGCACAAGCGATGAAGAGATCTGGGAAATAAAGAGATGGTGGCATGTGCTTTCCCTGCCTTTTGGCAGACACTCTTCCTCCTGCATACTAAGGGAAGTATCAGATGTGCACCACATTCTGCAGAGTAGATCACAAGAGGTTTCGCTCCATTCACATCTGGCAAATAGCTCTTTGGGTTTTAGCTAGCCCTATCTATTTTTCAGGTAGCCAGCCCTCAGACAAACTCTTTTCTGCCAGACAAGGGTAGTATTCTCTACTATCAAGACAACCCATAACTTACATCACACTGCATCATGATAAGTTGTGATGGAACATTTGTAGTGGATTTTTGGGTGTCCATGTCACAAGGTACCACTGGGTCGTGACAATAAAACAGACCAGGTGCTCCTAGAAAAGGAAAAAATAAATAGGACAAGGAAAGACTGTGGGCCAGTGTGAACATCACATCTAGCGTCCTTCATAGGATGGCCTGTGGGCTGTTACCCAGTAATGCTACATCCCTGAAGTTATATCAGATAATTAAAAAACCCTTTGGCATATCACACCACCATTCACTGTACAGGGAAGGGACGTGCCTCTCCTTCAGGCAGCTAATTCCCAGATTCCTTAACAGGATGTGCTAAATCTTCCTCTTCTGCATACCTGGCAATGGTTACTGCAGAACTGGGAACAAAGAGTCAGGTTTTGCTGCAGTGCCTCTATTTTTGTCCAATCAATGGAATTAAACTCTCACCTGTTAGCAAAAACAAGGGTTGCACTTCAAAATGCATGCTCAGCTGCTTCTTCACAAAACAACTGCAATTCTGCCCTTGGCCATAATAGTGCAGCTTCACTTTCCACGCAGAACTAGACGTAATGTTTTCCCACGCCACAATCCTCACTCCCACAGCTGTAGGGCTCATTTTATTAACAGGTTTGTTAGAACAGAATAAAGTATGCGATACCTCGTGGTACTGAGTGTCTAGGCTGACAGCTGGAAAGACCATTGTGTTATTAAGGTATAAAGAGGCCTTGCTTTTTAGGGAATTCAGTTTTATTTGCAATAGGTTCACATTAGTTTTCTACTTTATCATCCTAAAGAGATTAGAATTTATTATTAGGGGCTTTTGGCTATGGATAATACGTAACTATGTGATGACAGATTGATGTATTAAGCTGTCATTTGTTACCTGGTAGGGGGAACAAGAAATTATTCTGCTTTGTGGAGGCATCCCAGAAGACCTTAGTCAGGTAAACCTCCCACTGAAATCAGATAAGGTATTAAAACACAACACCCGCTAAGAATTTCTTGAGTATCTCATTATTTACTGGCTTGAAAGAACTGAGAACATAGCAGTGGTATTCAGTACCGTGATAAAGACAATTCTTGCCCTTTACAGCTGAAACTCCAGAAGATAAGACACAGATAAATCAAAGCACAGTAAGAAACCCTAAATGAAGAAATTAACTTGTATTTTGGCCAGTTTCTCTGCTGGTATAATTTAGCATAGTTGCCTCCTACCAAAGGCGACTCAGCTGTGCTTGTTAAGTAACCTGAGCATCCTCGTCATTAGTTGGGGAGGACAAGTTAATAGTGTGGCCTTCATATGAAAAAAATGTCTTTCAAAATGTTTTGAATAAGATGAGGACACAGACCTGGATATAATAGGGAATTTTGGGGAGCAGTTTTATGGTCAAGGACAACGTAAAAGATGATGAGTGGGTGACAGAAGCATCCATACAGGGGACAGATTCAGTTCTGAGATTTAGGCTGAGGGGGAGATAAAGACCAGAAGTTTAAGAGCAAGCTTCCAAGTTGATCTTGGAAAAAATTTAAATGGACAAGTGACATGGTCCACCAAGAAAGCTACACTGAGTAGCACAGCTGTGGAAAAGCAGGATGGAAGCAACACAAGAGGGGCTGGAAAAAAGAAGATTCAGCAGCCAGGACCAGGACTGATGAGGCTATTGTCCAGAGGAATTGAAAGGATGGGGAAGTCTGTCACTACGCTTCGGAAAAAGGAGCAGTGAAATAGAGACATGAGGAAAGAAGGAGTTAATACAAAATAATGATCCTTAATGAAAGGGAGTGGGGGGAAGTTGTAAAAAAGAAGGTTTAAGAAGGAAGTGAGGTAGCAGCTGCCATCCACAGTAATCCCGATGATCCATCAGACCCTCAGAATGGCAGCCTGGGTATGTGAGTAGTAAAGGTCAGGGCAGGAATGGGGACGAAGAGAAGAAATTTGGGGTTGTTAGCAGCAGTAGACCTTGTATTTTAGGCAAAGAATTTAACCACATATCTTTAGCAAAAGCTGGAGACAGTGCAATGGTTTCTACTTTCTGTTGTGGAATTTACTCTAGCAGACCACCGTAGCAAAAGTAACACAATGGCTTATGAAAACCTAAGGAAATTTTACCTAAATATCATAGATTGAAGATAAATTTAGAGCAAATATTTACCCGTAGTTATGAATATTGCTATAAGGAGCTGAATCTTTAATGCTCCCACTACGTATATGAATGTAAAGTGTATATTTGTTCTTCATCCCTGTCTAGTCTGATCCTGAGGGATTATCTTGGTACAAGGTTGTTTTCAGAATACTGTCTGACTGGCTGTGAAGGGTTTCTGCAGAAATGCTACTGCGATATACAGAGGCCAGGGCTGAGAAATTCAGAGACAATTTCTAGACTTCTCTGCTTTTATTAACGTTACATCCTTTTGATTGTCTGCAGAATAACTATATGAAAATTGACAAAAATTTGCTATCTCTAAGTAATTCTTGGAACTACTGTGAAACAGAAAAGTATTTGTCATGTAAGTGGTCTGCTTTCCACATCTGACTGTTTTTTGGTAGAGTTCAGTTCACATGGGCAAGTACATGGCTTTACTGAAATTTTATGTACATAAGTATATTCACCTTCCTCTAAATTTTAATGTAGTAGTTTTGCAGCTTGTAAATTATATAGTTCTCCATTCCCCAAAAAGCACTCTCTCTTTTTCACTTTCCACAACCAAAGTCTAACACATTGAACAGAGCCTGAGGATAAGGAGTTTGTAGAAGCTCAAGACTTTTTGGAGTAGAAACCATGAAACGGGCAAATGCAAAGATAAACCTTCCTCATTCAGCACTGACAAAGGGCCTAAGTGCCAATATTATGCTGAGATGACCATCAAACGATGACAGAAATATTTATAATTATTCAAACTGGAAACAGTTAAGGCACAAATCTGTCATTAGCAGCAATGGAATAGTCCCTTACTGTAACTATAGTCATAGACATCATCTTGTGTTCTCCTGTCTGAAATGTGAAGTGATTATGAGAATTGGATATGCAATCGAGGATTATATCGCCCACTTTGTGTGAGACATCATGACAGTAATTCGGCATCTCCAGAGGAAGGCCAAACAAGATGTCCCAGTCCTGTCCATGGCACCAAATGGTGACCTAACCAACAAGGACCGTGTAGGTCTGCAATATCATTCTTACCAATGTCAAGAGGTTATATCAAACAATTTTGGCTCTGAGCATTTTCTCCTCTGTTGTAAAACCTAGCATGCTCCAACACAGCTTCCTCAGTGCCTTCCCCTCAGCCCTGGCAGATGTGCTCTCCTTCCTTTTTCATCCCCTTTGACTGTTGTCCCCTTCTAGTCTCTGCTCTTCTGTTTTTCCCCATTTGTCTTTTTTCAGCAATGCCTCAACTGGCCATCTATTCAAATTTCAATGCCAGCATGATATTTATCACATATCCTTTCTGCTTACAGCCCTTCCCATTCCTCTTCAACCTGTGTGTTTAGATAAAAGCTCCTCAGAAAGAAACTGCCTTTGTTCCATGTTTGTTGAAAACATGGTGTAATGAACCATCTTTTTTTGTTTGACTCTATTGTAAGCACAATAATAACAGGGACTTAATAAAAACAAAGAACAACAGCCATTCCAGACATCACATATTGGCCTATATCAAGCACTGCTATATATTTACTTTGTATTAAAGTTATTTAGAACTTTCACAGCCAAAAAATTATCTGAGCTGGCTCCAGCTTAAGGTACTCTTTCATATTCTCAAGGCTGCTGACAATCTCTTTCAGCTAAGAAAAACAAAATCCTTTCCCACCTGAGTACACACAGTTTAAGCAAGAAAGGAATTAGAGACATCCAGTCGCTTAACTGCCTCCTTTGTCTTCTCTTCTCTCTGCTTGGACTTTGTGTCGCAGTCAGCGTCTCGCAAGAATGCACTGCAGCAGAGGAAGCTTTGGAGAGCAGCCCAGCGAGAACAGTGGCTGGAATGGAAGCAGGACAGAGGGGTTTTTACATGGTTACTAGTGCACATTCAGAATTTTCCATCCCAGGTGTTACGCTGATGAGAAACATATCTACTTTTCACTACAATCTTGGGGTTTGCCTTTTGATTAAAAAAAAACAGGATGAAAATAAATGAATGAACAGAAGTTAGAAGGGTTGTATTGTGAAACATTCCTGGTGGCATCAAAGGCATTTTACCCCATGGCTTGCACTCTTCTCTAACAGCAGGGCTCTGTAGCTTTGCCTCCCAAACTGCACTGCCGAATGCTCTGCCATGAAGTGCTGTCTCTCCTTACCACACCATAGAAACTGTCATGGCATGCAATGCAAGGTGTCCTGCTGTGACACATGCCGTATGAGTCCTTCCATGCTATAGCTACGAGCTTCTCAGCTATGGGCACTCCTCCTGAATTGCATGGACAGAACGATCATCCAGGCTTTGGTGAAGCACTGACATCTTTTTTCCTGCTGTGTAGTTATATTCTGTACTAATTTTCTTCTTGGAGACTGAAGCTGACTGGAACAATTCGTGTAGCTTCTGTCTAAATGAGAAAGATCAGGAATTCGTTAATCATGGCACAACCTGCTAATCCACAAAGAGGCACAAGGCACTCTGGGCCAGCTCCTGGTCTAGGCAGTAATTCTGATGTCAAAATGCTTGGAACCGGTGGGCTTCCCAGCAGCATTGTGTAACCTGGATCTTTAACTTTTGGCTCCTGCCCTGCTTTCTCATTTGCTGACAGGCAAGCGTTAGAAGTGCTTTGAAGGATGTGCTTTGCTTTGAAGGATGTGGTGTGCTTTGAAGGAGCAGCAGAAACTGCTGATGAGCTTATGAGGACGCCGCATCCAGCCCTCCTCTGCCACAGAGGAGGTTTTTGCAAAAGCAGATCCTTTGTAGGAAGCAAGAAAAAATGATAAGGGCATAAATGGGAAATCCTGTGGGCTTCAATGCTATCACAGTGCCAAGCATCTGGGAAATGGCTGGGAATGAGCTGCAGAGCTGTACTCTGCCCGCAAAGGGGTGCATTCCCCCTCAATATGCATGAGCAGCAGTAACAATTCCACAGGAGTGCCAAGGGGAGAAGAGTGTGAATGTGAAATGAAATTTAACAACTCCCTCTGCCCTTTAAACTACACTTACAGAATTAAATGCAGAATCAGGGATCATAAAAAAAACGTTCTCTTAAAAAGAATAGAGTTTCGACTTTCTCTGAGTACTTTCTTCACCGTGAGTGTTTTTAAGAATTGATCAGCCACACTCATTTCTACTGTATATTAGCAGAAAATAGTTGGTCATCCATTAGTTGCCTGCTGAGTTTCAATTGCAAAGATATGACTGAAAGCTGGTATTAACTGTGACGGAGAGGCTTAAGAACCATATAGGCTTCAATATTGTATAAAAGACATGAGTCAATAAGGCTTTTCAACAGTACTTTAATGTCATTAATTTGTATTTTCCTAGTACGTAGAGTTTGTAGCAGGCACAGCTCAGGTTCCTATGGAAAGAGATGGTCTCAGCCCCCAGAAGGCTCTGCTCTACCAGGACAGGACAGACCAGGGATGGGAGAGAGAACACGATGGGGAAAATCAGAGTGATTTTTCTGAGGTCACATCTGAGGTCCATGGTGGAGGCTGTTGTACAAACCAGCTTCCTCTGTGCGTGCTTTAATGCCCTGCCCAGGAACAGACACACAATCATATACCTGTTCGCACTTACCTGTATGGACTGGGTTGCATTAAACAGCTACTTTAATATTATGGGAAAGAAGAAAGGAAAATCAGAGAGGACCCATCCTTAACACAAAAAGACCCCAAACACAAGACACAAGGAGAAAAAAAACAAACCAAAAGCTTCTTTTGAAGCTGCTACTAGAAGTGTGTATTGGAACACATCACCTACAGATTTTTTTTTAAACTCTATAGTTTATTTCTTAGTGTCCACTTAAGGAGGCTGACTTTGGGGACAACCAAAGGTGTGTCTTTTTGCCTTGGGAGAGAAGGCAGTCTTACGGGAGAAGAGATTTGCTTTCCATGAGCTCTGTGGTACATCTCCTGTATGATGTCCAAGCAAGGGACTGAGCCTGCGTAGTGACAACACGGTTAGCCAAGGAGACAGACTGGAAGGAACACAGTACTTGTCTTCATGCAAACAATACAAAAAACATTTTATATTTATCATGGATATGTCCCTTCCCTTCTCTACCAAAAAAAGTTTGAAGACCTACCCAGCCAGGCATGTTACTGAGCCTGGGCTGCAAGCATTTTTACTAGAAACAAGAAAAATGAAGTTTTCTTTTTATGATCCACTAAATGGTGAGAGGAGACACCCTGTCATGGAACAATAAATTCAAGCTTAAATCCTGAGGCTGGAAAAAAAGATTTTATCTTTCCTTGTGTAATTCTTCAAGCAAGTTTTAAATTTCCCCAGAGTATTTTAAGCCTCAGCTAACACAGTGTTATTCCATACAGTATTTGCCTGTAGAATACTATATTTTGTTTCATATTTTCACTTCTGTAATTCTAATTCTTCTGTAACATTGAAGGTTACAGTAACCCAGCCTTTTAATCAGGCCTGGGTTACTCTAATGGAGGTGACCCCCTACTGAGCACCTTGGCATAAAAACCCACAAGCCCTGCAAGGGAGAGCTGCATAAAAAGGAAATATTGCCACCATTTTAGGGCAAGGGTATGGAGGGAATTAGTCCTGGCTTTCCAGGCTCTGTCTGTGCAAACCTTACACATGGACAGGTCTCACTTCTCTAGCGTCACTGCATCCCTGAGGAGCTCATCTGTAGGTGGTCATCAGCGGAGGGTGCTCAGACTGTCTTAAGTATGAACCCCAAATCCCCAGGGGTCTTGTGTTTCCCTGTTGGTGGGTTATACAGTTGGGAAGTCTTGAGACCAAGGCAGATTTCATTCCTCCTTGTCACCCCCTCCTTTTGTGGAGACCCTGCTTGGAAACAACTTGGGCATCAGCCGTGGAATGAGATTTCAGCTTCTTGGAAAGCCACCAGCGGGACCTGGTAAGGATTTCCTCTCATGCAGCTGTCATTTACAGCGAACCCCAGGGATCATATATGTTCTGCATAGCCACTGCACCACATCTCATTTACAACTCTCCCTTCTCCAAAACACTGACTGGGGTTAAGTGAGCAATGAAACACTGAAGAAAACATTTAAAAAAAAAAACCAGTGGAATTATTAACTACTAAAAAGCAGCAAAGCACCAGGAAGCTTCTTTGATTATTTTTCAATTTATGTAACAAAACATTATTGAGGGGAAAGAATATAATCAATACTGAGTAGCATTATAGCTAGCTGTGCAGCAATTTAATGCTAGAAATGGATTAAGGTGACAGGAAAAGTCAATGAAGTCTTAAATTAAAGGTGAGGAAAGTCAATGAAAAGTCAAAGCTGGTTAGGAGTCCATCAAGTAATAGAGGATAAAGCTCTGGTAAGTACAAAGTGCCTCAGTAACCTTATCTTATCACTGTAGCTCTATGTTTTACATGTTCGTTCAAAAGAGTAACTGAGTGTATGTTTGTTCTCAGTTTGAACCATTAAACTATTTGAATTCATTGGGTTATTTCAAAGAGGGTTTGCAAAAGGGGAGAAGTCTCATTTTTTTTACCTTTTTTGTTTAGGGAATGTAACGGTGGGTTTTTCACTCTGGGTTCTATTTTTACTTTAGAAAAGTCTTTTTCCCTGAAAGAACCAACAAACTAAACTCACTTGAGAATAAACAGGATTATAACATTACTAGTGCCAGAGGAGGCACCTTTGGTTAAATAAGGGGGAGATATTTTTTACTTGCAGTTTTAGCTTAAATTGTGGCTTTGCTTTGTTATATTAAAACAAATGATAAGGAGAAAAGTCTGCTGCATTCCAGCAACACCTCTGCCTTTAATTCTCTAGGGTTTAGAAACCCTCTGATAAACTGAGAAAGTACAACTTAATATTGGTCTTATTTCTTAAACAAAAAGTAGCCTGTGTCTCTGAATTCTGACATACTACTCAGAAAACATGGGTATTCAACAACCCTGGTGTGCTGTCGAAAGGCTCTGCTGCTGAGTCCTTGAATTCTCATGCTCTTACTAGAATATAAAGCTGACCAGAAGAGACTGAAAATGTCATGGCCAATTTGTTATGATTTATACACTAACATCTTGAATAGCTGTTGAGATGTCAACATTTCTTAAACTTTGACCAGTTCATAGCAGGAACTAGTTCTGGGTTTTGCTAGTAGCGAGAAAAAAACATACTGATGAGGAGGGTTGGGCTCTAGATCTTTGGTTGCTCAAAGTGTTTTTGTAGCTTCACTTTTGATGATGCTGAAGCTTCAAGTTATGTGTCTAGCTACCTTTTAGCGTTCAGAGACAACCTGGAAAATCTGTTTTGCCTGTCTTGCAATTGCCAGTACCTGAGACATCAGGCAGAGCTTTCTCTTGCTTTTAGCATCTCCCAGGTGTGTAACAGAACTTGAAGGAACTTGCATCTCTTGCACCCACTGATGCCAGAGGACAGGCTGTTGTTTCAGTGCAGGCTTTTCTCCCTTGACGCTTAACACTTACCCCACTTGGTAGAACAGCTGTAGTAGTCACAAATTACACATTCTCTGCTAAAATACTGTGTTTAACAAAGCTGCTTTACCTAGGCACAATCTGTAGTATGAAGGCGTGTGACTCTGCCCTCAACCTCCAGGACCAATAGGTAGTATCTCAAAACACAGCGCTTTGTGACATGAAATAACAGTAAATTGACACTGAAGTATGCATCATGGCTTTCCCTCTCTGCAGATGACCGAACTTTCTGAGAAGTAGAGGAGATGATTGAAATCTCAGCCATCACAGAATACAGATAATAAGGCAAAGCAGTTAGCATACTGGGCAGAAATTTTGGGGCTGCCAGTGTTCAGTGCCAGTTTACAAACAATTCCTTGCACCACAAGAGCAGGAGATAAAAAGAGGTATAACAGATCTAACCTTTCAGCGTAGTCTTGCCAACTTCGCTGACTGCTCTTGGTTGGAAGTGCAACTGCAAATGATGTTGGCTTTTATTCCAACAACCAAAGAGCTCAATGCAGTCTTTGTGTGTCTAGTTCCCACAGAAACCTAGGGGAGAAGGTCTGCAGGGAGAAGATTTCAAGACTCAGTTTGCTTGCTAACTGTTTTTCCATCGTTCTGTTAATCATTAACAAGAGTACACACAGGAAAGGTAATGGGCCACCGTCAGGTCATAAGCACTGATTTATTTACTCACTTTTCTTGTAGTGGAATATGTGAAAGATGTTTGAAGTCCATTTCAGTGGTAGTGTTGCTCTCTAACAGAGAAATGCATACTGCTATTTAGAGGTAAATACCTAGCAGAAAGTAACTTAAGTAGCAACAGCCAGCAGACTGGATTCATTGATGCTGGTTATGTGAAAGGGCCTCTTTAAAATGACCTATCCATACCTACTCCTTTCTACGGTGAAATAAAATCCAGACTTTCCTCTAATTTTAGTAGTTCATCAGCAGACTCGTGAGGAATTTAGGCTTAGGAGACCACCCCAGCTGACTTGTTTCTGAGTCTGAGAAAAACCATGAAATACAGTGTGGCAGCCTCAATGATTACACTGATCTCTTTTATAGACATGACATTTGCATGGGAAGTGTGTTTCACCCAGTCTTACCCCATTCACAGCTGACCCTAGTGGGCTCTCAATGCTCAGGATGCCTTTGGTCTAGGGATGGCTGTGGGTAACAAATCTCATGGTGGAAACATGACGTTAAGCCTGCCCTCCATGGCTTGTGTTTCCTGACTGCTCCAAAGGCAGAGAGAGGAGCCAGGGGCTGGAGGGCATTTTCAGTGAGCTTCAGGCTCACTGCTACGGCATAGCCTCTTGCACCAGCCTACGTTTTTGCCATGTCCAGACTAGACAGCAGCGCGTGGAGCGCTCCTGGGGACGTTTCAGTGTGCCCCTGTGGCAAAGGTGTCACTGACACCTAGTCGTGGCATCAGTGAGAGTTTTGTCTTGCTCCCTCTACTCTTCCAAAAAGCGTACATGAACCTGGGCCTTGGGATTGGAGATTTGGCCTTGAGAAAAATAAGTGGGGCTAGGAAAGCTGATTACTGAAGTATTTAGCAATTTTAGTTGCTTAAGGGAAGAAATAGAAACGAGAAGAAGACATGCCAATTTTAATGAGATGTTGCTGCACCAAACACAGTTTTGCAGAGATTTTAAAGTTCACGCGCTTTTGAAGAGTCAAGCCTATACTTCTGCTAATATCATTCGCATTTAACCTTGCCTTCGTAATCAAACTAAAATTGAATGCGTTTTCAGTCCACAAATCCATCACATACACCTGCTGTTCTAATCTTACTCACACACCAAGGGAATTTGTTTCTCTAGCTAAATCCCTAACACAACGTTACACAGATAACTTGACAGCTTATGTAACCAACACAATTTGGGCCGGTGAATGTGTATGGGGAGTGTGGAGAAAAAGAATAAAATAAGAAGTAGGTTCATATAGGAGGAAAAGAGTGCTGTGAATTATTCTGCTGTATAAATATTTCCTTCAGCTACAAGCATGCCAGTATGGAATGAGATGAAGCACTGAGATTAACCTGAAAAAGAGTAGTGCTTAGTTCTTAAAGGAAAACCCAGGTGAAATGCTCTCAGGCCTTATCTACTCCCATTTACTTCACTGATATATTTCCCCCAGACTTCAGAAGAAGTAGGCTTGGTCACAGCAGAGTTTTTATAATTTTTTATTTTATTATGGTTGCACCAAATGGCCTTAATCAGTTTCTCTGCTCCTCCTAAGGGTCTGAACCAGCAGCTGCAGCTGAAACACGCAGCATTTCCCAAGACCTCCAAAGACCTTATCCTTTCACTTGAAAAAAAAAACCCTTAAGGAGTATAGCACAGAAACAAAGATTTCATGCTCCAAATGCTGGATTTAGCCATCGCCAGTGGTGCTGTTATTCAGTCCCTTCCTTCTCCCTGAGTGTGGTCTGGGTATTGCTCAGGACTATGAAGACCCAAGCAGGTCATGATGGTACCCACCGTAGCTGAAGCTGAGAGCAAGGCTTGCTTCTTCCCCCTCTGATTTCCTTTCTGCTGACATTTCAGAAAGACAGTATCTCCAAGTGTGGAAACCACAAACCATTGAATCAACCAATGAAAACATCTTTTTGACCTGACTCATAAACTCACAGAATAATTTAGGTTGGAAGGGACTTGTGGAGGTCATCCAGTCCAACGTACTCTCAATGCAGGCCTAATTAGAGTAGGCTGCTCAACTCTGGTTGAGTTTTAGATCTCTCCAAGGATGGATGTTCCACAACCTCTCCAGGCAACTTATTCCATATTTGATCACGGTCACGGTAAAAGTTTTCTTTATATCAAACAGGAATTTCCCAAATTTCATATTGGGTCTGTTGCCCTCTGATCCTGTCCCTGCGCACCTCTGAGAAGAGCCTGTCTCTGTCTTCTCTGCACCCTCCATTAGGCAGTTGCAGACAGCAGTAAGATCTCCCTGAGCCATCTCTTCACCAGGCTGAACAAACCCAGTCCTCAGACTCTTTCCCTACGTTGCATGCTCCAGCCCCTGGCCATCTTGGTGGCCTCTCCATTGACTTGCTCCAGTCTGTCAATGCCTTTCTTGTACTGGGGAGTCTGAAATCATAATCACAAACAAGTCCTTGACCAAAGGAATCAGCCATTAAAGAATAATGAAATTTCAGCCGGAACTTTGGGGCCCTCTGTCAAAATTTTCTTTAGTCTTATATCAGGACATACCCATCTTAGCACTAAGATCTTTACAGGATAAGATGAATGTTTGTCACTTTGGAGTACAGACTTTCAAGAAACACCAGCCTTTCAGCTCACTGGGAGCTGAAATTAGGGCCTTAATATAAAGTTTAATATAAACCCACATAAATTCACTGGAGTTGTTTCTCTAATCTTCTTATGTGAATCAGTCCTTCTCCCTCAGGGCACACAACATGCATGCAGAGCGTCATTATCTCTATTCTTCCAAGCTTAAGTGAGGCAACCTATTCACAGATGAGGGCAGAGTCTTTTCCAGTCATAAATTTACTGAAGGGACTAGAAGTGGCCTGATGCAGGGTGCATGCTGTGTCTGCTTTTGTAAGGCACAGGCTGATTTTGAAGGGTGCTTGTTCAGAAGATGCAGTTTTGACTCTTCTCACTAATACCATTAGCAATTTCATCAATGTACAGCTTACATGCAAGTAGCAAGGTCACTGTTATGTGTTACAGCTTCAGAAACACAGAAGGATGTCGGGATTGCCTCTCTGGGAGTCCTGGCACAGGTTGGAGCTGACCAAACATCTAGATCACCCTTGGGAAACTGTGCTTGTTAGTTCATACTTGGTTTTCATGACCTTTTCTTTTACACTGCATTCTGTAAATCTGAGCAATTTCAACAGGCCCTTTGTTCCCTTCGATGTAAAAAACCCTCTCCGTGGAAATATTTTTCTCTTTAAATTTAAGGGCACTTTTAAAGACTTCCCCTGAGGCACCGTAGGCCACAGCAGTGCCTCAGGACAGCTCTAAGCTCTCTGTTTCCCTTTACGAATCCAACAAAATGGGATTTTGATTCTAATTTAAAAACTTAAGCTGCCAGTAACAAACAATTATCTATCATGGTTCCCATTTCAGGATGAAGTACGCTTGACACAACTTAAAAGAATGGTGCCCATTTCTTGCCCAATATATCTTTTTTTATCTTTGTTTTCATTTTAAGATAGTTTGTTTCTCCAATAGAAAAGATGGTTTCATCTGAGATAACACAGACAGAACTGGTTCCTATTTTTCTTTTTTATAGTTTGCCAGCTGTATTCAGTAATTCCAGTGCTGCTCTCTGCACTGATCCCATGTCTATTGGGAATTTTCTGTGTACTTGTATTCAAAGGCTGGCTGGTGGATTCAGTATGACTTTTGCTTTTTTTTTTATTTTTCCCTTTTTCTTTTTTTCTGGCATTAAGAGGAAGGCAACTTCACTTCAGTTCAGAGTGTGGTGATTTTAATTGCTAGCACCTCAGGCAGCATGAGGGCTGACCCAATGGGTAGCCAGAGTGGTTTGGCATTTCTGATGGAGAGGAGATGGCAATTACTTCGTTCACAGGGTGAGAGCAGCATGTTTCCTGCTGCCTTGGATGCTTTCTGGGATTTTAAATGCAGAACACTTAACATAATATTATTTGCTTTATCACTGCTTCTAACCATCACTGATAGGCAATGGCGTATGGCAAACCTAGGGTTTTGCTGTGGCTTGTACCGTGTAGCTATCATGTGGTGGGGCTTTGGGACCCTGGCGCCATGGAGGAATTTTGCTGATTTTACCCAAATGTCTCTTGGAACATGTCCATTGGGGAAGGAAAAAAGAAGCAATCTGTATGAGCCATTTGTCAAGTACGGGGGAAGAAAGGGAGAGAAGGGCACAGCTATGACCTTCCTAGGTCTCCTCCATGCCCCGTGACGTACTGACACTAAACACGTCCTGTGCCAGATGCATAAGATCATGAAGACGACTTTGTGTAAAGGGGAGACAGATGAGCCTGCAACAGCTGTAAATGGCAAAGAACCACACCACAGCACTGAATGCATCCTAGTGATTGCGTATAACACACCACAATTATACAAAGGCCTTTTAATAATCTTTACAACAGCAAACTTTTGGGCATCCAGAGTGTTCTGGAAGATGATTAAATCTTCATTGTTAACAAAACATAACTGAGTTATGTGTTTGCTGGTTACCTTGGCTAACTGCTGTGCAGATAAGCAGATACTCATGCCCCCTAGCATGCTGTAGACCGGGCTGAATTATGTAAATCTTTATCAATGTATAATTTACATCAAAGAAAAAACAACAAATTCTTTATCCAGGGTCTTCTTTCCCTTCCAACTGTGCCTTGTTACACTGATGAAATGAAGTCCTACTACTGGCTATGTGATGCTGGGTACCCAGAAAGCCTTCGGCTTCTGAAATAAGTTAGATCAAGGCAGAATCTGGCTTAATGTCTGGGAAAGGAGAAGGGACTCTGTACCAAAGACAGGGTGAACAACGGTCTTCAAATCTATCAGGGTACAGACTGACTATTTTGGGAACAGTCTCAGCCCAGTCACCACCTATGACTGTGTCTAAACATTAAAAGAGCAAGAAATTCACTTTGGAACAAACTGTTGGCGAAATACAATTTGATTAACTCCATCTTAGCTCAAGGCAGAGGTAGGACCCTGAGCTGAACAACAGTGTGAATGCCACAGGAATGCTGACATATTCATTCTCACCTTTAAGGGGTTATTATCCCTACTTCAGCTTACAGAGAAGTGAGAGGCAGGGAGAATAAGTGATTTTCCCAAGGTCACAGTCAAAATCTATGGCATGGATAGGAACTAAATCCTGATCTGTTGAAACCAAGTTCTGCATTTGAACTGCAAGATGACCCTTTCTTCATTTTATGGATAGGTAGTTAGAGGATTTACTGATGTGAAAATAGTTTAATAATCTTGGAAAACATGCCACAAATCCATAGCTGTTGTATATAAATACCTCTCAGTTATCACTGCACATCCCAATCTGTCCTCCATTCCTTTTGCTGGCTCAGCAAGGTGTCACATAAAATTAGACTGAGAAGTTAACACATTAAACATTTATTGATCTCAATAAGTTACAGTCAAATATGACCAGTGTCTTAATGAAGAGAAATAAAAGGTCATCTACAATGCTCATACGGTAACTGCAATGCAATACAAAATACTAGTTATTTATTAGAATAGAATAAAAAAAGTATTAAAGTCTTTAACTCTTACAATACCAAATAACTAGGGTCAAGATCCAAGATTATCCTAACTTTGTCTGATCTACGTGTAAGACATCCCAGATAACTAGTATGTGCTCTGTTATCACTATAAAAATCCTTGCCTAAAGTCACTTACTTCCAACAAAAGTTATTTCAGTTCTAAACTAGCAACATTAAACAGACAGTAGTCACTGCTTTGTCCATTCCTTGGACAGGGTATCAAACAGGAGACTAAAATTAGCTTTATAAAATGAAGCTGGGTTTTTTTTTTTTAATGGAAAGCCTTTCTTCACTTTGGTTCCCCAGGAAGCCTACCCTTGACCTCTCTGCACACATTAGCAGAGAAGAAAAGTCTCAGACTCTGCAGGTGAAATCTTTACTTTCCTCAAGGTGATGGCAAAATATCGATCAATTTAAGGCTGTAGTTTTACTCCTGGCACTTAGTGAGAAACAAGAGAAAAGCAGCCCATAATGAACATCTCTGCCTTACAAGTCCCAGTCTCTGACGTCTGCATTTGGATGGCCACCTACTGAAGCTGCATGTTTTTGCCAGCCACTTTGTGTGACTGAGAGCAAGAAGCATCTCTTGCTAGAGACAAGGAAACTCCTATTAGATGTCCCTGCTTTGATCTAGCAAAAACTTTGGAGCTAGGAGTGATGTCGTACTTACTGACTTGCAAACCCTTGAAGAGAGAAAGCCTGGGGGTAAGGCAGGACAATTCCTCTTCAGCCCCTGAGCCTTAATGGAAAGGCAGATTAATTTCTCTTTTACAATTGCTCAATTTAGTTCAGAGGAGACATGGCCTAAAGGGCAGCCTGATGACACTCACTTTTATATTTCTACCTCAGAAAGCTTGATGAATGTGTTTGAGCACCTCAGGAAACCTCTTGGTGAGGAACTGGATGAGAATGAGGTATACTAGGGTATCCAAGAATTTGGGGAAGCATAAAAACAACATGAAAAAAGAGACGTTGTTTTATACCGTCAGAGTTGCAGTCAGTCTTTTGCAAGTTGTCCTAGTGCTGAGAATTCAACTCTTGATCCTCAGAGCCACAGGTTTCAATGAGAATTAGAGACCTAGTTGCCTTTTGGAGAGCTCATTCTCTCCTGGCAGGTCCAAAAGGGATCCTTGCTTGGAGGCCCTCACCACTTGCCGCAGTTTCCCTAACTAGGGCACGTTGGGGACATGAGCAGTGAAGGTGTCTTCGTGTTCCTTTAAGCTTCCTCTTGGCATTGACATTTCTGCCTGTTCATTAACATTTGCCATAACACCATCAAACCCCGTGGCTCTTCTTGACTGGATGCCCCAGCTAAACCCTTCCAGATTTCCGTTTCCCTCAGCCCTCAGAAAGCAGGTGAGTGATGAACACTTTGTCATCCCTGCTGACAGTGGAGATGTCAGAACAAATAAAAGATATCTTCACAGCAACTGGGTCGTTTAAAATTTAATAAACCTTTTGTCTCAGCCCTGCCCTTTGACTGACCCCATCCACGGCAGACGGGCAGAGGGGAGCTCAGCCGGTGTCGCTGCCGGCACGCGGGCGGACCTCGGCTCCTCGCTGGGCTCCGCCGTGCTGAGCTACTGCTCAGGTGAAACCTCCGCTGTGGCGCATCAGCAGGACTCTGGGAGGGCCACCGTCATGCTGACAAGCATCCAAAAAGAATAAAACAAAGAAAGGTAAAAATGAGAGATTAATAGATGAATGGGAAATGAGTGGAAATGCCTTCCTTCACACCAGCACATCACTGCATTTCACTTCAGCAAAACTGTTTTGGGCTCAGACCACCATCGTTGAAAATAGACCTTGGCCCATATCTGGCAAATAATGGGGATGGAAAAAAGTATTACTCTGTCAGAGCAGCCTTCTGTCCTAGAGGCTGTGAAATGTGATTATTATTGGATTACTAGATACCAAATTAAGTCTAAACTCATAAGGCTATGGTAGCATTTATGTTAAACAAAACATCTTCCTCTGTAAGACAACTTCTGTAGACACAGAAACTTTTAGATTGCAAAAATACCTCAGCAAAAGACACATGGCAAGAAAAACTTGCTGATAAAGGAGAATATTCTTCTTCAAACTACCCTAAAAATCCTGTGACCAGTAGAAGAGTTTAAGACAGGCATTTGGAAATGCAGCCATCTGGGCAGTGGGAGAGAACCATAAGGAAATGAGAACATGAATCTGAATAAAGCCTTTCTTGCCCGAGTCCTGCTTGCTTTGAAATTGTACTCCATATTATTTTTTCTGCAAAGCTGAAGTCAGATAACTGCCACTTTTTAGTATACCTAGTGCTGACAACTGTCAGTATCTCATTGATTCTTGCAATAGTTTATGGTTTATCTCTGGAAATTTACCTCTGGAAATAAGTGACTCAGTGCCAATCTCAGCTCCTTTTGTTAAAAGAAAAAAAGGCAGCCACAAGGTCCGACCCGAACGGTCATTGGGAAATTTGAAAATGTAACACAAATGACTCCTTGCTACCATTCTCAGAAATCAGGCAGTAAATATAATAAATCTAACCTTTCATTCAATCTTGTGAGTTTCAAGCCAGTCTCATATTATTTGGAGCTTGAGCATGACCTTTGAATGCTTGGGGATGGGCAATAATAAAGTCCTCTTGTCTTCTTTGACAACAGGTGGTGCCCTTCTGTCCTTTGGGTTCTTCTGAGGGCAATTTCCCTTCCAAGTTGGCAGCCTATCCTTGGCCCATGAGGCATTTAATGCAACAATTATATTAAAAAGAATCAGGAAAGTCCAGGCAATTGCACAGGAGAGATACCCATTTTCCCGCTTCTGATTTCATTTCTCCTCTCTTCTTGTAGTTTCCTTTTTGGTAGTCATGCAGCTCTGCTTACACACAAAGCCAGACCAGGATAAGTGGCCGGTTCTGCTGTGGTGGGGGAGGTTGTCCTCATCTCATAACTTTTATCCCTGCTCCCACTCTTTGCACCTGTGTAGATCCCTGCTCCAGGGCCGTGTAACGCTTTCCTTTTGGGAGTGTTTTGCATGCCTCTAAAAAAAGCATCTAAACTATTTTGGGAACCTTCCTCATAAAACAATGGATGATTTAGCCAATATTGGACACACCAGCTTAAAATTAGGATTGGGAGTTCATCTTTACCGAAAACTGACAACTATGATTCTGGATGTTCATGTTTAAATGTATTGCTGCTCATATTTTGTTGGTCAACTTCATATGCTTGAATGACACATATTTACCAAAATTGGAATTTATCTGACCAAGTAATGGCAGAGTTAGTCATAAACTTTCTGAGAGGAACTGATGAATTCCTGACATGAACGGACACCATGGGCACAGGCAGACCACTTACTGGCAGTTCAGGAATTGATTGCCTTCAGGAAATGATGCCTGCTCATTTTTCCAGTAACGAAGTGCAGTTTTCCCTTTATTTTCTGGTGCACTTCCTGCCATGGAAATATTAAATGTAATTTTCCTTTCTGGTAGTTGCATCAAACTGTATTCATTAGCACTTTGTATAATTCAGTGTCTTTCAACATTTGGATTGAAGCTCCTTTCCAAAACACTTTTCCTCCAATTCTGGAGACATTTTCATCTTTATGCTGTGTCAAATGCTGTCTTCAAGATTGTACAGAAGCTGCTTATTAGTTTCTTTAACACTTTCTGTTACTTGGAGGACTTTGCCTTTCCATTTGCAGCTGTACCTGGAAAACTATAAACTGAGCAAGTATTTGTTCTACTAGTGATGACGCTGTCCATTAACTGTAACTATGAGGAGAGCGACTGCCTCCTGATTTCTTGTGAAAAATACAATGATTTTTCATAATAGAAAGTAGAAAGCAAAGACTTATCCCAAAATAACTATTATTTTTATCATCTCTGAGCAGATGTTCAAGTTTCCTTGCTTTTTACATGCATTAGCTGATTCCTCTGAAGTAAGAAAAACAGTAAGTCTCCTCGTCGTTGTGTGTGCATCATGCTGACTGCAATCAGGAAAGCCCTGCTACAGTGGGGAATATCCAAATCTTTTGTGGCAACATCATTCCCCAAACATCAAAACAGGAACATTTTATTGCCTTAGCAGTCCTGGACTACATCAATGAGAAATACAACAAATATGCAACAAGGGAAGATGCTCATGAAACAGATCTTTTGCAGGATCCTGTGCTCTGGGATGTTTTATTCCCATGCTGTGGGACTGACCAATTAGGCAATTTAATAGTACAAGGCTCTGAGTACAAGAAAAAGCTGTTCAAGATGAGACTTTCAAGAGCACAAGTATGCACTGGGGAGAAGAAAAAGGACACATTTTATACCAAAATATAACTTTAAAAAATTCTCTGTGGATTTTTTTTTTCATCAAAGAATGTAATGAAAGACATAAGTGTACTAATTGACTATGACTGATTAAAATGGAAACCCTCTGAGGCTGCTTGCATGTCTCAGGCTGTACAGAGGTGGTAGAGAGATGGTGTTCATGGTGTTCCTTCACTGAGGAATTCCCAGCTATGCAAGGACGCACAGCCACTTCAAAAGCTAAACCATGCCATGGGACATAGCATGGTTACCTCTGTGTCAGCTCCGTTCATGCCTTGACTCTGAGTTGCTTTGTCCTTCTTTATGTATATAACTCAATAGTTTTATACATATAGGTGTAAGTGTGTGGGGGTTACACATATGGGAAAAGATGAAAGCAAACATACTGTTTCCCAGTTTAAAACATGCTGTTTAAAACTGCTTTGATGCAAACTAAGGAAAACTCAGGAGAGTTAGCATTCACAGCACCTTTTTGCTGTTATTTACTGAGAAATCAGACCTAATGCAGATGGCGCGACGCATTCCTGTTAACTGTGGTCAACCAGAGTAAATAAAATCATGTCCACTTCTTTCAAAAGGTATTCCTTGATAAGAGATTGTGTCAAAGCAGCAACACAAGCATAGGAGAGAAATCAGAATGACCAAAAAGACAAATCAAAACAGACAATCAAAAAAACCCAATAGTAAACCCAGGAAAGATAAGAGGTTTTTTCATCTGCATGCTTATCAGCTCCAAAGAATAGCCTGTCCCCTTGGCACTTGAGCTGCTAGAAATCCCTGCTGCAGTGGGAAGGTTATTCCACATGCAGGATGTCAAGCTGACAGTGTGGTCTTGATGCAGGGGCTCTGGCAATCATCAAAGCAACGGTGATGGATGGACTGTTGACTACAGATGACAGCAAGAAAATAACAAGAAGATATGGCAGAAAGCAGCAATCGAGGTTTACAATGACAGAAGCTGCAAAAGTAAAGATGCCTCATTCCCATGTGTCATGAATAAACAGGAATGAGGCTGGTAATTCCATGGGACATGTTAATATTGAGTGCTTATGCAGTGTTTTAAATCTATGTATACGAACTTTATGTAAATACATGCCAGCATAAATCAGATGAACTTTGGATTTCTGGATTAAAGGTTTTTGAGTGTGGATTTCATTTCCTGACAAAAAACAGGCTTTGAGGGAAAGCAGATGTTTTCCACGAATGTTTCTGTTGTACTAGAAAGCTATTTTTGTTAAAAAAAGGAGAAACATCAGAGAGAATCTTCTCAGGACTCTTGCAAAAAATAGGCCAGGGAAAAAGATTATCCTGCAGATGCATTTTTTGTAGTGTACAAGGAAACAGCTTGATGAAAGCATACACGTTTGCATAGAGGAGAGATGCAATAGAAGCAAAGTAAGTGCACATCCATGTTCAATTGTTTTTCTTTTTCCAAGATTTCCAATTATTTCACATGCATTAATACTTGTAACACCTGAATGAGAACACCTCTGGAGGTTTTGTATCTGCATTATAACCCTGGAGTTTTGTTAGAACTGTTGTGCAATTTTTTCGAAACTTTGAGTGAAGAGGAAGGTGAAGCCAGACAAATTTTCCTTACACCAGCACATTGTATTTTTCCTCCACTGCATTGCAGTATAACAACTGCTTTGGTTGGCAGAATGACATTTCATTACCTAGACATATGGGAATTGATTTAAAAAAATAGCTAAAGAATGAAAGTATCCAATTAATAGTGATAGTTGAGCATTAATTCCCATTGACTGAAATTTTTTACTAAGTAGTGTAAGTATGAACGACATATAAATCCATGAAGACTACCTGCCAAAACTAATCATATGAAAGACTTTCTGACCTACTCTTTTTGATTACTAACTCAGGATTTAGACTTTTTGTTATACCTCTAAATAGAAAATGACATTTCTTGTCATGATGCAACATCCCTGTTGTAACCGCAGAAGCCGCACAGGTCTCCGACAACCAGATTGCAGGAGTTTGCACTTTTCTGTGTAAAATCTTGAGAAGGAGGGCTCCCTCTCAGGCAACTCTTTTAAAGGGAGCTGGGGAACCAGCATTTCAGGTGTTTTGAAGGGTAGGGAAGAGGAAATTACTTCCCTAGCTAAAAGCAAATCCTCTCACTCTTTTCAAATGTATCTAGGGGGCTGGGAAAGGAAAGGTAATATTTAAAAAGGTCTTTTGTAGAAGCATTGTCTCAGAAGACAGGGACTGGACAAAATTATTAACAACTGAAAAATCATTTACTGCACATCTGCCATGAATTTGCATAATGCTATCTTAAGTAGTGTTCAAATCAAAGCCAGTTCAAGTAAACAGAAAAGTCCCTGATTGAATTAATTATGAATTTCAGAGACAAGAAAGGCTAAGCAGCAAGTGTTTGCAGGTTTACTTTGCAAGCATATTGTACCTTACACCATAGTGTGGTGAAAAATATTCTATTCATGCACAGTTGTGTTATCATAATTGCCAAAATGGTTCAGTATCATTTTAGTTATTAAGGCACTAATGAACCTTTAAACGCATGCCGAGTCCCAATGATGTTACGAATTTACTTGCAGGATAAGGAGTGAAAACCTTTTGTATGTTTGCTTTTCCCAAAGTAGAAATGTTAATACTTTAAGGAAGAATTCATATAATATGACTTTATCTAAAACTAAGGCTAGTCACTTCAGTGCCATATAAAATCAATGGAAACAGATAGAAATCCCAGAGATCACTCATAAGGAAATGAAAATCTAAGAACAGGGAGAGGCAAACAGACCACCTAGTCCTGTACTGTGTCTCCAGAAGTGGTCAGCGTAAGATGCCAAGCGGAAAGTACCAGAACAGCTCGAGCAAGTGGTCAGACTTCCCCACAACACTCCCAAACGCTGCAGCCAGAAGGCTGTGGGGCCGAGTCCAGGAGCAGCATCTCGCTCCTCCCCTCCAGCGACAGGGGTCCAAGAGACCGGGCACAGCCCAGCCTCCTCCAGTGCTTCTCTCTTGCTGCTGGCCATGGGAAGAACACAGCTGCCTAAATGCCTCACCTGTAAATGATGCAGTCAGTTGTGACGGTGTTTGTCCGAGCCCGGCAGGTTCTCACCAGGCAGTGTCCACACAGCTGAGGAGCTGCTTTTGCAAAGTGTGGGCAGTTACTAATTCAGCTAACTCAAAATACAGCTGCACCACACGCCCTTCCACTGCGGTCCCTGCAGGGCAGCCACCGTACCCACCATCAAACCCACAGCACACCAATGCAGGAAGCCATCCCCAAAGGCCATTAATCCCTGGGCTCAGTGCAGCAGGCATTCAAACTAGTTAATGCACAGCTAGCACAAGAAGTTGGTGAGCAGATCTTTACTGCAGCTGTGGATCTGCTCCCCAGTATGTGATCACTGAATTGGCATATTATTTATGAATCCTTGACCAATGATATGTATCTTTTATTTTAGGATGATCAGAGTGGCTTGTTATTTTTCTCTTGTACCTCTCGCGCAAATGAATCTCAGTCTGCAGACACAACATCTACGATGTTATATATCCATATGCGTGCAAAAAGTCTTACCAGATGTAGGAGAATCAACAGGAAGGTGCTGGATTCCACTAGATTTATCCAGACACCTGAGTCTCCTTGTGGGATATCAGTCTTCCATTCATGGATGGCTGTTGTGAACTGACTATATATATAACTTTATAATTAATTCTCCTGTGTTCTGACAGAAAGCTGAAGTCTTTTAGCAAATCATTCAGGGTAAATAACAAGCAGACCAGTTGTTTTGTTATTAAAGTATAGATAAAAATAGCCCTCCTTCAAATGGTAGTTATTTTTAAAGGTATTTACTAATATGGCCGTCTGCTGTATGAATCATGACCTGATGCTGGTAACTTGGGAACTGTGTTAGTTATTTTATATCTGGCAGCTGATGCTGCTTGAAGAAGCTGAGCAGATCTTCTTTTCTATAACCAATCTCATCTCATTTTCTAGTGCTGTTCTCATTGCCACACATGTGGAGCCTATTGCTCCCATCACTGACGGGAACCTAGCAATTGCAAGGACTTCATACATTCCTTGTTGCTGGTCTTGTGAATTTTGGAGGTAAACCACCACAAAACAAGGATTTGTTCTGTTAAGAAGCACATCCATGAACTGTTCAAGGCACTGGGAGAAAGGAGGATGAGTAATACCAGTAATGTCCCCAGTCTGTGATTTAGAAGGAGTGGAAGTTTAAAAAGAGCAAATGAACAAAAGGAAGAAAAAAGAAAGAAAACAGATGTTCTTTCCCCAGTCCCAGGCAAAGCATCGCCTCTGTCTCCAAATCACACTCAAAACATTTTTCAGGCTATCACCAGGAGAAAGAATTAGTTGTCAAATACAGATCTGAAAAATCTCAGATCCACTTCTTTCTCTGTTAAATGATGAAGGCAGTAGAATGGAGATTAACTGCCTGTAGCTGAGAACCAGGATGGAAGGAAAAGAAGCAGCAACAAAATAAGAAAAGCTTAATGTTTTAGGAAACATACAAGGTTAAATATCCTATTAACTATCATGAGCAAATGGCAGTCCTGCAATTAGCATTTAATCAAATCTGAGGAAGGGACTCAAATGTATTGACTTTATGATCCCCTCTACTAATTAGCTGGTTCTATCTATGAAATAGAAATATTTTCTTATTAAAATCAAAGTTATATCTACTAACAGTGGATCTGATATAATATTAGAGAAAATCTAATTATTATCTAAATAATATCTACATAATCTCCTGGAACAAAATTAGAAGGAAGATTAAATAGTTATATCCACTCTGGAGATAATATAACTGAAGCAGACGTGAAGAAGAAGAAAAAAAGAAAAACCATCTAGGCACAATACATCTGGACACAGTGCAGTGTATGTCTTTCCACTTTTCTGACTCTAAATGCTGAGGTATGTTGTATTTTTTCAAAGAACTTAGTCCCCATCGGCTATGTCTACACTGCTAAACTAAAATGTGCCAAAGGTCCTGGGAATGATAACTCATTCATTTACAGTGGCAAACTCTTAGAACAAACTCTGGCATGATTTTGTCCCCAGCCAATTAGTTCCCTCCTAAATATTTCCCAGGCAAGGTTCAAAAGTTGGCATGGCCAAGCCGTCCTTCCCATGGCTAACCTGTTTTGGGGACTGATGGATGCAGGCCATGGCATACCAGGTGGCCTCAGTGCTGGAGAACAGTCCTGGACATATTTAATTTACCTGTATGGTCACAAACTCCTCAGGAAAACATGGCTCTCTCTAGAAATAATACAAAATGTAAATTTGGTTGATAGCAATAAGCAATTTTAGGATCTTCTCACTCGATGCAGAAGCTACAAACAGACACATTGGGGTGACAGAAAGGACCGAATTGTACTGGGTCCCAATTTTAAGTCTTGTTGAAAGTGAATGCCTGTATTTTTTCCAAATGCCTTTCTTCGTAACGCTGCTGTTTTACATGGATAATTACATTTGCAGCACAGAAACTGCTATCAAAGAGCTAGTGGCTTTTTCCCCATCCAGAACCCTTGCTTCTTTCTGCCCAGTAGCCTTTTAATCAGACAGTAAAGACAGGTATTTTTCTCTTGCCAAACAGAATCAATTCTAAGTCTAGACCTGAATTTATTTTATGACATGGAGAAAATTTATTAATATTTCCCCTTTATCTCTGCTTCTGGAAATGTATCTCTTCTTAAATTAAAGTGTCTAAAATTTGCTAGTACCGTTTGATTTATTTTTCTGGAAAGAGAAGGGGCACCCTGATACATTTTTAGATCTGACCGCCACTGGAAGTGTTCAGTGCATAAAAGAGCTGTGCAGAATGTGTAGAGAAAAGTAATAGGAATGTTGTGACTGGTGTGAATGGGGAATGAATGGAAATGTCTGACCATGTTTTGAAGAAACCTAGAGATTAGCACCTCATCACAATCCTAGCATGCAGCTTCTCAGGACACCCAGGTCAGAGGCAAAGGACAGTGAGTAAATCCTGACAACTCATGGAGGTGGGATGGGGTGGAGAGACTAATCACCATCAGGCCCAAAAGGGTACAGAGCAGCACGTGCAGAAATCACATGGTTCCCAAACAGGAGACAAGATGAGGACTCCATAGGTGGTGTCCTGTCCTCCACTAGGAACCCTGGACAGACCACCTGAATTCAGGCATCTTTGATGCTGGACGGATTGCCTGTTTATATACCTCCTGCTGCCTGTCTGTGGGAGTGTGAGAGCGCATGAGTGAAATCAGGACTGTTTTAAAGTAAACCACCTTCCAGTCCCATTTTCAGGGAGCAGCAAGAGCAGGGCAGCTCCATGAGGGGAGATGACCTGGGAGCTGGGGGTGACCATGCACAGGCAGCAAAAGACCGAAGTAGCCGTGCTATGGACAGTGGAATATGTATATTGGTCTTAGCCTTGCATATCTAAATAAGAGCGCTATGTTTTGATGGAGATGATAGCTTGGTTATCAAAGATCCTACCTGTTATGTGAGATAACGGGTAGGGTTATCTCAGTTCCTTTCTGTAGCACTTCAGACAAACATCTGCTTGCCTTTGTTTGAAATGTTGAGTATGAATGCTGCCATTCAATGGACACTTTATTGTGTGATAGATCCAGAAGATCTGCTCATCGTAAGCCAGACGTCTTCCCTGGACAACCCATATTCACTTGGAAGCAGTGTAAAATCATCGAGTTTAGATGCCTAAAAGGATCCCCAGAATGTCTAGCAAGCTAGGCCTTGAACAAAGACCATCAGTTCTAAGATGAAAACTTATTATTAAATCAAACAACTTATTATTATTATTATTATTAAACAAATAATACAAACTTATTATTAAATCTAACAAAACCCCAATATCCCATAAAATAAATAAGGTGGAGATTAAACAGCAAGCTATTATTACAGAAAAAGTAGAAGCAAAATATATCCCACTTTTGTTCAATTCTGTTATCTATTTTAGAACTTGTATTCCCAATTTAACACATGTAGAAAATACATTCAGCAATATACAGGGAAATGAATGAAGAAAATAACTCTTAATCAGAACTATAGTAAAAAGAATGGGCAAGGAACTGGAGGCTTTAAAAATGAGTCAAGAGGAAATCATATATTGAAGTGTGTGAATGTATGCTTACATACATCACCAGTCTGAGTGTGGGCGGTGAGTATGCCGATTGTAAACATGCATGGATAAACAATATGTAAAGCAAAATAGGTTAAATCAGCACAAGACATCTTAGCAAACAGAACTGTCAGCTACTGTAAAAGGCTTCAGTATAGGAATAACTCATTAAAAATCCTATCCAGAATGATGGTGAAAGAAAGAGAAAAAAAAGTATTATTGGAAAGAAATACTAGTAGCAATATGCAAGATTTTATCAAATATTAATGCAGCATTTGACACATGAGGAGCTGTTAATATTAAAGCATAGTACTGAAATTACTTACATTTTTCCTCCTGATTTATTTTAGGAAAACAGTTTTTTCTTTTTTTTCCTTTCCTTTCCCTAGAATTCATTTACAAATCAGATATCACATCTGTCATTCTCTTGTCCAAATTATTTGTACAGTTCTTATTTTAAATTGGTGATTTGGGTTAGGGCCATAACTAGAATTATTCCTTGCCTAAGGTTTCAATGAGGTTGCAGGATAATTCATTCTGAACGTGAGCTCTGTAGAGTTCATTTCCATTTATTACTCATTTTAAGTGAACTCATCTAAATTAAAATCTCCTTGAGTCAATACTTCATTTTTATCATAGAGTATTCTGACTATATCATACAAATCATTCAACTGCTCCTGTATCCAGCAAATCTAAAATGGCTTTGTGGTGAAGATGGGCTTTTTTTCTACCAAGTGGACTTATACACAAATGCCACATAAGGTAATTGGCATTAAAGCAAAACTCTCCCCAAGCTGTACACCTCTCAGAACATTAGCTCTTTGTATGTTCATCAGCGAGCATTGTCTAACCATTTATCTTTGCATCATTACATTATCCAAGTAAAATAGCAGTAAAATACTAACAAGGTGCAGGAATTTATACCTGACATGGCGAAGAATTCATTTTTTACCCTTTCAGCTTCCCATTTTAGTTATCAAAATGAATAGCCACTTCGTGTTGCTTGTAACCAACACCATTGCATTCATTTTGTGACTGATTCTAATGCTTTTGTTGTTGTGGGGATGGAGTGAAAGAATTTTCTGAACAGATTTTGTTCTAATGTTGCATCTTTATGTAAAGGTAATGACAGTTAGAAAGTAAGGAATAGGGGGTTTGTTCTGACAAGGGCCATAAAAAACTTTTAGAAGACTTACTCAGTCGTGTCTTGTTCTTTTCATTATTCTTTTATGTTCTGCTTGTATTACATAGTCTACAGTCAATTCATAAAATACAATAAAAAAATCCTGTTTTATACACACACGAATTGGCATGGCTGCATAAAATAGGTGCTGCAGATACTTTATGTCTAGAATCCCAAATATCCCTACATATTTCTTTCGGGGTTTTTTTCCCTTTTATTTCTTGGCCTTCTCAGTTATGCTTATGATTTTTCAAGTGCAAGAGATATGAAAAAAATATTTCAGAATGCCCTCATTCAGCAAAGCACTTCAGCATGTACCTACCTTCAATCATACGAATGGGTCCCTTGAAGTCCTTTGGACTTATATGCTAAAATATCTTGCTGTTTTCGGTCTCGGTGCTATGGAGAACTGAATACTCTGTGCACCAACAACACTCTTCAGCACATGCTTAATCTAAGGCAAGGGTAGTTCTACTTTAATCCCTAAAACCAAGCACATACTTGGAGAGCCCAGAGGAACCAGCGACTGACACTACAGCTACATTACCGCAATGGAGCTTTCTTCCCATGTCTGGGCATGTCTTAGTGAGGTCTTGATGCCCTGGGGAAAAGCCAGCCACATCCCTCCTCCCATCTCATACACCCCAGGAGGTGTTTTCTGACTGATTAGAGGACGAGAAACCCAGCCACACATCATAAAGTAAACCTGGCCACAGCACTGAGTGCTAATCACATTGCTGTCAGACAATTTGTAGGTGTTAGAACCAAAAAGAGTCTGTGAGACATAGCATGAGAGGCATGAGATTACAGAGGGATGCACACAGATTGGCTGTAAAATGCATGAGCTATTTAGCCCCTAACAGGGGCTCACAATACGCAAGAGCATTCAAGGCCTCATTTTCTAAAATGCCCGTGCATAGCCTTGGGTCAGGGTTCCTTGCAGAGTCACTGCTATGTGGTCGTGCTTGTGCCTTTAGATCTGAGAACACAGTGCACTGTAAATAGATGTGTGATTGTGTGGTCACATTTCAAAATAAATCACTTCAAAATAAATCAAAATAAATCATCTAAAGATTTAAGAATGTGCCATTCATATCCGTGAAAGTGTCTTCACTCAGAAGAACTATTGCACTCTTTAGTCCTTAAAATACCCTGTACAAAGGCTACTCTTTTAGATGGATTGACTCAGTTTTGAGTTCTTCCCTTTAAGTAGAGGAATGGACTGTATAAAGCTAAACTATGCCATGGTGTTGGAGTGTATATAAGTCTTTAACTGTATTCTGTGGTTCACTGGTTCTCTTTCTTTCTCAAGAGCACATGGGTATGCTATAAAAGAGAGACACTACTCACAGCTTTGTGGAGTTTGTTTTGAAAGAAAACATCAATCTCTTGAACTGACAAGTTTTACAAGAACAAATCTGGATCTTCCAACACCTTCTTCCAGCTTTACAACTGTTCTTCCATACTGCCAACCTCCTCTACCTCCTTTAGGGGAGAAAGTCTACTGGAGCCCAAAATAGAAGCATTTCCACCAGGTTTCTAAAATGCGGTTCCCCTGTGTAATTGCCGTTGCCCCTAACAACTCTTAAAAATGTGACAAGTCACAACACTTAGCTGCCAATCAAGCTATATTTAAAATTTGAGAGGACAAGACTCAAGAAATGTATGATAAACACCCTGTGTTTGTCCATGGGTATAGATGAGAAGCAAGACCTGGTAGGTCTGTTCCACCTCTAACTGCTGTTATGCTGTAACTAGGAGATTAAAATAAAGTGAAATTAGCACATCTCTGACACCTCCCCGTTTTGACAGAGACTAGAAAACCACGCTGTGGACGCCACTCTGCTTGTCTCTGCCTTGGCATTAAACTCAAGAGATCAAAATGATCTCAGACATAACATCTTTAATATAAGAATAGTGAATAAGCTCATACGACAAGAGCACATAGTTCTTCTGATAGTTATGCTTGTTCTCTCAGCCTCTGCCTGAAATTTCTGATGCTGAAATTCCTAATTCCTAAATGTTTCAGTAAAAACACACAAAAGAAAAATAAGATCCCCAAAGTTCTGGTCAGATAAGGAAAGGTGAAGAGATACCACACTGTTCACTCTGCATCAGCCTTTCATTAAAAAGATATTTGCCTTTCTGGCAGTAAGGGAGGGGGAGGTCAGACCTTTAGTAGACAAGTCTACTTGAAATTGGCTCTGCTGAAGAATAGGGAATATAGCATATCATGCACATTGTCACCAAGACCAGAATTCATAGGCATATAGGTATCTATTTTATACTGTAAGATAAAAATGCTTGTTTAGGCAGACACCTGATGCAGGATGTTACAGAGAATTTACTCTTCTGACAAAGAAGCCTGACCTAGATTTCTTTCCACATAAGTAAAGTTGCATAAAATAGAACTCAACCTGTTGAGAAATGTAGCAAAAGTGTAAGCTTTCATAACACGTAAACCTTTGCAGTATTACAACTAAATCCTCTGAACAGCAGATGATGAAATGGACTGCAGTTTCTCTCTGTGTTTCCATGACACACATATTTACTTTTTTTCCATAAGTCCTTCTCAAAAACTCTTGGATGATCTGATACGAAAAAGTAACATATACCAAAGCAATGCATTAAGGAGAGCTGTTCTCCTGCATGGGGAATCTGCAAACAGGCTGGAAGGATCTTGATTAAGTTCAGAAAGCAGCTCTCAGGAATGGCACTGTAGGTTGCTGGAAAGGCAAGTTTAAAAGTGTTTCTGGTCCTGTTTATTTGAATGAAGTGTGGCTTTCCTCTTTGGGAACAGAAAAGTTTGAAGATCTCTCTATCTCTGTGGAAACAACCTTCACTCTCCTTCCCAAATGCAGTATCATAAGCTGTCACACAGTGGGAAGAAAAGTGCTTTACAAAGTAAGAAACCATTTCTCCCTCATCTGGCCTGAGGTAAAAAAGAAATGTCAATATACATGTAACTCCTAGCTGAACCTTGAAAGGCTGGGAGCTCTGGTTTGGCAGCAGAATTACTCTAGTTCAAAGAAGCAAATATGTTGTGGCCTTATTGCTTTAGGCAGACCTATTTATCAACGTTAGTGATAGGATCACACAGAGAAACTGGGCAGGAGTTCAAGAATCGGAGAGGCATTAGCCATATCACCTTGTGTGAAGCAGTGGCTTCTGAGGAGCAGTAGACAGGGATCAGTTGTCCTCCCCTAAATCTTCTGAGACCCTCCTCTTTCCCAATTGACCACTAAATACGCCTCTTTGCCTGCTCTATTAATGAAAAGAGTATTAATTTCTTCTTTTAAATCACCAAAGACAACAATAGGTGTTACTGTTGGTGTTACTTTGGTTTTATTCTACTGATGTTAGAGCGAAGTTCTGAAACAAAACACTAGACATTTCTGCTTGGCCTGGGAACAAAACTAGAGAGCAAACCAAAACCTGTGATCTGAGCCAACCTTGGGTATGAGATTTCATCTACATCGAAGATGGAGCAAGATCATCATAGCCACGTGAGGATGGGGGTGAAGCTAAACCTTGAACTTGGATTTTGGATGCTGAAGTTCAAAAGCATTCCCATAAGAGGTTTCATCTCTCTTCTTAAAAAGAAAAATGACTAAGGGTGTAAATGTTAAGAAATTTCAGGCAAGCCTAAAACTGGTAATACCCTTTGAAAATTTGAAAATTACACCTCCTGCACCAGGGTGGTACCAGAAAGCCGAGCCACTTGCCAGATGCTCCATTCCTGACAGAGACCCCGGACCCTGCCCGGGGCTCGTACTTGTGCCACACCTGCTCTTTTGCCAAGGGTGGCCCAGCCAGGCCAGCAGGTTTGTCCTATGTAGGACAAAGCCACACTGACAGTTCGGATGTATGGTTTGTGGTTGGGCTTCCTTCTAGTCAAAATACGTAAACCCAACTTCAGTGGATTTCAGTCCCGGATCAAGAATCAACAAACAGCCTGAAATTTTTTCTTGCACCAAATCCTAAAGCAGAGAGCTTAAGTTTTTCTATCACTGCTCTAGCTATGTCAGCATTGTTGATTCTTATTACAATGTTATTTTTATAAGGTTGTAGGCAAGGCATGTATTTTAACTGGATGAATCATGTCGGTAGTCTAAAGTTTTATACTCTCGTCCTTCACCCATCATTCAGTACACATCACAAATCAGCACCCTAAGTAATTGCAGCCAGACTTCATTTCTTACACAAAATGTCATGAGTAAAGAACAACGTTGCCATTTATTTGATGAGCACTCACTGATTGCTTTGTTATTGACTATTTACCCTACAGATTATTTGGGACTGTAGCAAATGATACTGACATCCGCTTCTGTATTTATGTAAGTGAAATTGCTCACGGACTGAGATGAAGATTTTCAATGGCTGAAATGCTTAAGGAATTGAAAATGAAGATAGAAAACGTATAAAAACACATTGTTTGTCCTTGAGATACAGACAAGATGTGCAAGTGACTGACTCAACGCACGTCTTTCCTGTCTCTCACCTTCCTAAAGTAAGATTTAAGTGGGATTGACATGAATATAAATCTGGCTCTGGTTCTCAGCTCTTACAGGATTTAGAGGCTGTGTAGAGAATGAATGCAGATATTCAGGTGATCCTATCTATGATTCTGCATAGAAGATGGCCCAATTTTCACCCAAGAGGTTGTAGATGTGGGATTATTCTTCTCGGACAATGATGGGAATGGAGCCAACATCTCTAGACCAAGTGACCTGAGCAAGGGCTCTCCAATGGATAGAAAGAATTACTGTCCTTCCTCCTGTCATGTTTTATATGAACAGCTGATATCCCAGTATTATCTGAGAAGGATACCCCAAGACATTGAAGTGCCTTCTCCATGGATCCTCAGAGGGCTTATGCATGAACTGAGCACTTCACCACGTCGCACTGCTAGCTCCAAGTGTAGAAATGCCTGGAAGAAGACTTTGATGTTCCTGAGAGACCTTACTGATGACATATCAGTAACCCCATGGTATGTGGTTGCAGAGTGGGGGCTCTGAAGGTATTGACGCTTTCAGTGGCAGTCAAGTGGGAATTTGGTGTCTAGCTGTTTTGCAGCTGCAACGTCTGTTGCAGTTTCCTCATAACAATTCTTCTTCCACACCAACAGTTTCTCCCCTTTTATGGGGAGAAGAAACTGAGAAGGACTCAGGAAATGGCTGTACCCATAATTCTCCACCTTTTATTATTTCCCAGGTTGCCACCCAAACTAATGATGAAAAAGGCAGCTACAATTTGTGGTATGCTGAAGGCCCATCTGTTGGAAGCTAATTGTTTTTCCTCAGCCACTTCCATATTTATTTTCGTTTTCATCATCTCTGTAACTGCATTTGAACCAGAGGCCATGACAATCATGGCAACCGCCCACACTGACAGCACATGCTTTTATTTTTCTTGGCAACAATTATTTATCCAGCTTGTCAAGTTGCTGATGACATTGAAATAGCATCTGTTTCACACTGTCTGCATCACTTAATGCAGAAAGACACAGTTCTCTGGCCCATTTTATTGATTCTTGTGACGTTTCCCTCTACTTAATTTTTCTTTTCTTGGCATCTTTTCTTTTTCTTGGCCTTGGCTTGTTAACTGTATCCTTGTTCATTTTATTAGTTTATTTGCTGCTGCTAAGTAACAATTTCATTCTCACAGTGAGCTCTTTCCGAAGACCAGTCTCCAAATCTTTCCATTGTTCCTTGTGCTGCTTTAGAGCTCTGCAATCCGCACATACTCCCTGGAGCAACACTTTACTTGATCCTCAATAAATCTGTGAGAAAATACAGAATCACTTGGAAAACAGTATGAGACTACTGTGCAATAGGTAAAATAGTCACAAAAGGAGATGGCAAGCGAGGCCTGCCTGTCACCTTGTGTTGCTCTGCTGAAAGGTGTGACTCTCAGGAACATCACAGTCATGACCACCTCGTGTTCCAGCTGTCCCCAGGAGAATGAGATCACAGTTTAGACACCAAAGTCCTCGTCTCCCAGAGGCAGCTCAGTTCAGATAGTGCTGCATAACTTGAAGCCCACCTCACTTCTAGACCCTTTCAGGATCCACATTTTTGATCCTCTCTCTATCTTACCTGAAGGACTGCTTCAGAGAAGTGTAAGCAGCTGGGCTCCACGGTGGGCCACATGGGTGGTAGCTCCTCTTTGTTCTGCTTTTTCCCAATGAGTTTACCTTCTGGGAGGAGAGACAGTGATTTGATTCCTTCCCCAGTCAAAATGGGAAGAAAAATCTTTTGCTTTCCAGAAAAGTACCTCAGCACAGCCACTGCAGAAGGGCATTATTCCTTCCTCTGGTCAAGCTGTTTCCCTCTGGACTGCCTAACTAAGTACATTTATACACAAAATATGAGTGAATGAGTCTAGTTATCAAGGTACTCAACTGTGAAGATGGTGAGGAAGGACTCCAGGACTTTGTATTTAATATAAGAAAACAGAAAGCTGACTGTAATGCATTTGCTAGAGCATTTCACTGGAAAAAAATTGCAGACTTACTGAATTTGACATATTTCATCTAGTACCACCTTCTGGACCAGAAGTCTTGTATTTCAGCCATCTCCAGCACCCTTTGGAGTACTTGCAATACTTGTAGTTCCTGGATTTTGAATATTTACTCATGCTGTCCTAATGCAACCTCTAAAATAGAAACACATTTCCTGAATTCTTGCTGGATCCATTGCACGATGGACAATCCCAGAGGGTTAGCAAGTTTGCTGGTACTAGCACAGAGTTGTTTGCGCATATACGTATACAAAGACACCTTAGATGAAATTCCGGCTTTTGACGCAAGCTCAGTCACCCCACATATGTAGATGTCAAGCATGACTAGAATATACTGGTATCACCTCTACTTCTTTAATTGTGAACTTCTTGTTTAATTGCCCTATTGTACACATTTGCCCCCTTACATTTCCCCCTTGTGGAATTTGAAACACTCGCTTTTGGTGTTCTAAACTGATCCCTTTCCCTCCCAATGGGACCATATGCCTTAGATTGCCTTAAGACAAATGCATCTTTACTCTTTGGAGAATTGCAGGCAGATTGATACATTTTTTTAGAGATATTAAAGAATGGATGACTGAGGATTATAAATAAATATAAGAATTCTTGGTGAGCTGCATTGTTCTTAGGGAGCTGTATTGTATAACTACTTGCCCTCAGGACTGTTTTATGTCAATCCCTTGCAAGGTTCAGTGCTGCATTCAGTATGTGCCTAGAGCATTTGATATTCAAGCTTAATCTACCACACTGTAAATCACATACATGTGTGATTCTTGGCAAATTAATGAACTTTTTGCTTCATTGAAAATAGTTGAAGTGTCCTTGGACTTGCTAAAAAGAGACTAGCCCTACTAAATTTCAGTCAGAAGTGAGCTGTACCATTTATTAGTCAATATAATTTGGTAGATCTCTGTGATTAAAACTTAACAGTCTCCTGAGCAAATTCCACCATGAGGAGTGACTCTGTTCCAACCCCCTTAGGGCACGTCTACACAGGAAAGAGCAAACCGAACCGTATTCCCTCTGCTAACACTGAAATGGCCAGATATAATCTAGCATGGGTCCAAAAGCAGCATTAGAGTGGCGCTGTGCCCAAGCTAATAAGTCCTGCTGACAAGACTAGGACCAGATACAGAAGTAGGCTGGTGCTGCGCCAGCACTTTCCCCTCACGTCACCACTCATAGCTATCTTCTTTCACAGGGTATTTCCTCTTCACTCCCACATTTTGGTAATCGTGGGTGCCTCAGGCTGCACATGGCTCAAACACTTGAGCAAGGAGGGTGGTCTAATTCCCTGGACTCTTTGGTTCATACTGTATCCAGGCTGCTCTCCAGCCATATCCGCAAGATCACATTTCCTGCATGTTCACACTGTCACATACACCCTGGCAACCATGTGTGTTTTCTCTCTGTAAAGCTACACGGACCATGCAGGGTGCTCAGTCATCTCTCGTATTGGCCTGACTGCACCGTCACACAGGCAGCCCTCCCAGATGGTAGGTCCTTCACTCCATGGAAGAATCCCACACCAGGCTATCTCCACAGAAGGACAATGTACACAGCCACTCCCCAAGACCCAATCTCCCGCCTGCTTAGAGTACTAGCCAGCCCGAGGTCCTCTGCCATCAGAGAGCAGAAGCCAGGTGGAGAAGGCACTACATCGCCTTTTTGGCACTATATAGCACAAAGGTAACACTCAGAATTCATGAATACACATATTTCAAATAGGATCTGTCTTTATTAGGACAGAAAAACTTTTCCTTTCAGAGCCCAACATCCGTGATGCCTCAAGCTTTCCATCTCTGTTGCTGCCAACAGCTTGACCTTTCATTTCTGCATGCTGCAGTGCCAGGCAAAAGGGAAAACAGCCAGGACCCACATGGAGCTGCCCCGCTCCCGAGCCAGCTCATTGTCCGATTGAGGCTGCTCGCACCACCCTCTTCGTGTTGCCTTCCCCTCTGCCGCACCTCCAGAGGCCAGCCTGCCTTCCCCACCTGCCGTTCCCAGGGGTTCCCTGCACAAGGGTCTTTTCCTGAAAAGGACTTGCCAGTGAGGCACAACCGTGCAGTGCGGGTATCCTGACGAGAGGTCTGGCATTGTCTTCTCCGAGTCTCTGTACATGAGAACTCCTCTATTGGGGGTTTCTGTACAGCCACAAGTACAGGTATTCTTATGACAGTGTTCCCTGAAACTTTTTGAAATATTACAGAATTGGACATATGCAGACAAGCAAACCCCAGCTGTCTGAACCGTAACTTGATTTCCCCCTCCCAGTGCCCAACTGCACATACCCTCCCTCACCCCTGCAAAAGAGAGTCCTGTCTGTCCAGGACTTGGGGTATTTTTATGGTCATGCAAGCGCTGTTCTTTGGGGACAGACTATGGGGTCTGTTGCTTGCCCATGGTCTGTGTGATTGACCTCACACACTAACATATTTAGGTTCCCGTCAGGAATAAAGTGTGAACTCTGGTTCTGGGCTGCCCACCCCTTCTCCTTTATGGCTCTTAAAGGTGAGATTATTCCCCTGGGTGGACACTATATCATGGTGCCATAAAGTTTAGGATGGAAAATCAAGGTTTGGGATGAGGACTACTGCAGGGGCTTCTGGGGTACATGTTATCACACGAGATGCCCCAAGCATTATGCCTGGAGCTGCCCTCCGTGCCTGATGTTTGACCAGGGTGGGTGGTTCTCAGGACTGACCTGACAGAGCAATGTATATTGTGATTCTCATGATTTCTAATAACAATTCTCGTGGCTTCAATAAATTTAGGTTGAGAGATTTAGACCACAATGAACTTTTCCAAGAAATCTCTTCTAAGTGTTTGTAGCAAATCCATATAACTCTTTGAAAGACTTTTGTGGCCACAGATGATTTCATTTTCTTATTATGGCTGTAGAATTAATTAGTTAACAGATATCCAAGGAGTTGTTTGAGAACAATATGGAACCTCAGGGATTCAGCAAGACCATTGTCTATACCTTACGTGGTGAAACCACAAACTAGAGGCTTGGGGGCTGGGAAGGAACCACAAGGGATCAAAAATGCATTTTTAAGCAGTTGACTTGCTTGTTTTGTTAGGTGGAAAAGACTTTTCCCTTAGAATATGAAGTATCAGGGATTTCTGAGGCCAGATAATGACCTAGCACCCTGAACCCATTATCTGGAGGCAGATTTTAAAAGCATTGGATTGACATGATGATGAATCATTATGGTAAAGAAGAGCTCTGGATATACTTTACACAAAAACTGAGCAGACACACTCTGAACTCTATCACTTAAAGTTACAATGCTCCTTTATTGGATGGCAATGATGGGATTGGCATTGCAAAAGCCACTGTAACTCTGTTGGAGTGGTATTCTGGGAAAGGAACTCAACAGTGGCAAGAAAACAGAGATGAAATGGAATGGATCTGAAAGTAGCAACTTGAAAGAGCCCCTGTAGCTGGTGTAGGAAATTGGATGGGAACGGTACATTATCCCTCAGGGCAGGATTGATATTCAAGCTGCCATAGACTTGACTGAACATGGGGCATGATATTCCCTGAAGTTGATTAAAGTCCTATTGTTGATTTCAGTGGTACAAGATTGAGTCCTGGGGTCAGTCTTGTGCAGGGGAGGGTGAAGAGAAGGTGCTATGAAAAGAAAAGAAAACAAAATAAAAGCAGAAAGGAATTTTCTGACTGCCTTGATTCATGGACCTCAGCATTAACTTTGCATTACGTCTCTTCTCACAAGCCATGGAGTCAGACAGGCCCCTTTGGCCCTAGTCTGTGGCAAGCAAGTCTCAGTGTCTCATCGTACCTGAAAGCCAACTGTGGCCCTCAGAAGGGCATTCACACATGTAGCTCTCAGCCCCAATTAGGCCCCATAGGCTCCATCTAGTTAGTGAAAAGCAAAAAGCTTCTCCACAGGTTACTCAAAACACCTAAAGGAAGATCCTGCTCTGACAGTCCACCTGGATGGTTTAGCTCACTCGCTGCTATGGGGAGCACCTAGACACTCCATAGGCACTTAAATTAGGTTCTTCAAAGACAGAATCCAAAGAGCTTCTCTTGAAGTTTGGGGCCCATAATCTTTTGCAGAGGTTGCTCCCACTTTGCTAAAAAAAGGCTGAAAATTCTTCTTACGTTGCATGGCACGTGCGCCAGTAATGACTTTTGTGGCACAACTGCTAAATACAGAAAAAGAGCAGCGTTTGGTTAGAACAAAGGTCTCCCTATCCCAATATCTTGTCTTTAACAGCAGCTATAAACAGAGACTTGGGGAAAAGAACACAGCAAGCATGTATGGTATTTCTCGCTATTATTCTGCCAGGCTGCAGGCATGGTCAGCACAGGACATCGTAATCCAAACGTGAGTTTCTATGTGTCTATGTTTCTCTTCCATGAGCATGTGCAGCCTCCCCTGAACCTAGATTAATTAATGTTACACAACCATAAAACCAGCACCAGCTTTGCAAAGTGTGGCATAAACTGTCTCAGCCAGGAAGCAAAGTTAAGTGGGGACAACTGTGAGCCTTCTTACTGCAGAGAGAAGAGAATTCAGCTTCTTTTAGATGGTTTTCTGGAAACTCCTTATCTGTATTCAGCTTTTCAGATAGTCTGTGGAAACCATGTGCTGCGCTTCCTCTATCTGTATTATGAATAACAGTGCTACAAGAGAAAAATATCAGTGTTGCTAGCCTGGGAAAACTGTGCAGTTTTTGTAAAAACTGATTCCTTTCCATGTCTTTTCATCAGAGATGTAAAAGGGAGACAGCTGGCTAAAATAAGGAGATAAGGAAGTAGATAAGGACCCCTTGACAGCTGGGAACTAAGAGGTCCACATTAGGACTGAGAAGCCTATTTCAGTAGGCTGAGCTTCACTGGAAGCTTGCCAGGGGTCTACAAATCAAAAAATCTTGGAGACTACTGATAGAGACAAAGAGAAAAACATCAGCTTCCAGATAATTAGATATGATCATATAAAAAGAACTGTATTAATCACAGATACACATAGCTATTCCAGTATTCATCACTTGACTGCACTAGCTTGATCAACCCATAGTTCCCTATGTTTTAAAATATGGGGGTGTAAGAAATCAGAACAAGTGACTCTTACTCTAAGCAATACAGGAGCCCAAAAAAGCCCCTAGCCCCAAACTTTGTCATTCCATGGGATAAATGCTGTAGGTTTTCCAAAGAACTCGAATAATAATTGCCGAGATAAAATATTCACTTGCACAATGGTATAAATAAGATAGCAGAGTTGTGCTGCGGTCACTTTGAAAGCTAAATAACTTGCCAGAGTTACTTCACAAAGCTCTGAAATATGTATCATGACGGTACAACATATAAAAAAGCTATACAGGGTTTTCATTAAAGCTTTTCTATCTGTAAAGTGCTAGAGGCTAAACTGCATGAAATACTCACTGAAAATCCCCTCATGGGTCTTTTCTTTGTCATAGTCAGAACATTGAACCGCAACTGTTGTATTTGGCAAATAATATTAGAACCTGCAAGTGAATTCAAAATATCTATCGCTAGGAGTAAGACAATTCAACTGATCATAAATTGAAACTGCATGAGCAGGCTGGAGAGAACACTTGTCTGTTGGTATAGTAATTTTTGCATGCACGCTTTTCAGCAAGGTGTCAGCTCTACAGGCATGACACCATTATGAACCTCTTGCTGGTATAGCAGACCTTGAGAACTTGCCACTATTGCTGGTCTATCGAAATAGCAGACGTGTACATTATAAACAAACTTCTTTTTTTTAACGAACAACGCGCCGTTTCAGAGTTGTAGATATATAGGGCTGAGAAAGACCTTAGGGGGTCACCTCATCTCCCCTCTTGCTCTGAGCCAGGACAAATATGACAGACATGCCTAACAGATATTTGGGTTAGCTGCCTTAAAAGACCCCCAGTGAATGGGATTTCACAATTCTTCCAGCGAAGCTGCTCCAGCATTTAACCATTCTTATAATGCAATAGCTTTTTGGAACAGATGTTTTCTTAATATACCAGTCTCAAACTGGACTGTTTACTGATTTGAGATAGCCCATATGAGTATGCAAATTTATTCTTCCGTGTCCTGGGTTTACTCTGTCTTGAAGAATCACATTTATGCACGTTCCAAGTTAAGGTGTTTTTTCCAATTGTCAGTTTGTGAAACTTGCCCTTCATTTCTGAAAGTCAGGCTGGAATCTTATACTCACATCACTCACAGAAACCGTAACCCCACTAATACGTACAATCTGATGCCATATCCAGAAACCAAATTGGCTGGCTGGGGGTTATTGATGATTTTGCAAATCTGAACAAAAGCCCAGCTCAATTTTCAGATTGGAGACTGGATTTTTAGACTGGAGGGGAAAGTCACTATTTATAACACAGAAGCAGGGAAAATTGGATGTTATTCAGTAACCTTTGGAGCAAACACCTCTACACAGAAGAAAAATAGCTCCGCGATTTAAATTATTTTGAATACTTATTTTAGCCAAATAATCTGCCAGTGTGAATTTCTGGAAATCTAATAGAAAAATGAAGTGCATCAAATCAGAAATAAGATAAAATTACCTTCAGCCACTGCATTCTCATTTACAGCATAAGTTGCTTCATTTGCAAACTTCCACCAAGCAGTTTGTGAATACACCCTTCTCAAAGAAATCAAATGCATGGACACAAGTATGACCTGAGCAATGCTACATGCTGTCACAGGGACCAGAGCAAAAACAGAGAGCAGTTTTCATGGCTGGAAAAGGATTCACTTCAACAAACAGTTTACACAACCATTTGACAAAGACTAACAATTCTGCTTCTACTGGAGGCAAGTGGCTGATGAGGAGGAAATAAACAACCTTATAATAACAACCACTCCATTACTAGATGTTAGGGAAATATCAACTTGGATTTATATTTTTTAACTGCATGATGAGAGAGCTTCACATTCAATTGCTGGCTTGTTCTAGGACAAACCAGAAGTTAAAGAGAAGAACGCCTTTCAACATTCATATGATGATACAGAGTAAGTTTAATCATCTCTCCTCCTCTCCAGAAAGATTAGCAATGCGACTGAAGGAACACTATGTACACTGCTTTTATTCTGAGAGAGATAATAACTCATTATAGGTGTAAAAATGCGCCTGCAGCCTACTGCATATTGAGAATGTGGACACAGAGTCAAGAAAGTGGGAACCTGGCGCAGAACTCTTAAAATGTGAGACACGGTATAGTGAATAGCGCAATGAACAGCATTCACAGAGCCCACGGCTATTGGTATAACCAGCTATTCTCCCAGTATGAACTAAACTCCATGATTAGTTGAAGTAAAAATGTGCAAGCAGTACTAAACAAAACTATGCTTTTTTATTTTCTTCCTTGAAGTTGGGGAAAAGGAAAAGTGCCTAGCCTACTAGTTTTTTAGTTTTCTATGTAACATTTCCTTCAAATTATAGTTCACCAACTTATTTCCTCTCCTTAAACAAATGATGCAAGTATCTCACACATTAAGGTTTCCCAGTTTCTTACTTACTTTATTTCTTGAACAAGTAAGCAATGGTTAGCTAATTCTTCATCAAACAGGATACCTGAAAGTATATTCAAGTCCCGGGCTACGATCGCTAGACTATTAAATACGATGGCTTCCATGATTTTCGGTCCTGTTACTTTTTCTAGTGGTGAATGAATACTGTCTATGCATGAACAAGTGAGCCAGTTGGAGTTTTAAAATGGAAGCAATTCTCCTGGGCTTCCATATGATGCTAACTGCTCTTCATGGAAAGCATGAGAGAATTTTTATTATGAAACTACTGATACATTTTTCTCACTCCCAACTTTACTTTAAAAGACTGAAGTGATTGAGAAATTGAAGAAGGAAATACATTCTCCCCCCTCCCCCCCAAACTCTCTATGGTGTACAGCACAATTTTTGTCAAGAACTAGCACAGAAATTATCCAGGCAGGGCTAGAAGGACAACTACTCGATAGGGACTACTGCTCGATAGGGAGAAAAATCATAAAATCATCTTCAGAATATGCTACCAAGACATGGTGGACTTTGAAACCACTCCTAGAAGAGGCTGGGAAAAGTGATTCAAAACTGGGCTCCATTATTTCATTTCTCTCGTATTCTCTTCTTTCTCATCAGAAGAGCACAGAATTAGATGTATATTTATATTGCTACTAAGAATGTCTACAGCTATATTTAAAGGGATAATTATTTATGACAAGAGACAAGAGAGCCTTTTTTCTTTTGGGTTTAATCTAACCACACTCTGGTGGGACTTGAATTTCCGTATGTGTTGATTTACACGACATGGTTGAATTCTTTTGACCTGGACCTCTGCAGTGCAAGCCTGGCTAAATTTTGCTATTTTGCTGTAATTTATGCAGTTACAGGGGAATTGACCTCTGCTCACAAATAAAAAAATGAAGGACTGAGCAGCAGTAAATGGAAATGGGGTTGGTGGATATCCATACCTTGCAGACACATCTAACTTAAGTTTCTCTAGTTATTCTGTTATCATGCAGTTATTTTTCTTCTTTCATACTATCTGCCAAGTGCTGGACAGATGGAAATCCACTTGTGACATCATTCCTCTGGGCTTCAAAAAGAGGAAATCAAGGACAATTATTGGAAGCTTTTGTAAAAAGAAAAGAGATAATTTAAAGCAAAAATAGTCCCTGTTTCTCATAGTACAATCAACTATTTCAAGTGCATAAAAAATGTAAATAGGTGATAAACTAGTAACACTTGCTTATCTCTAGGCAGGCCCCGTTCCAGTTCCCACTGAATTCAAGAGCAGGATTTCTGCTGGTTGGCTTTGAATCACGTGTTGAACACCTACCCCTTCACTGACTCATCTCAGTGTGCACATAACTTGCAGCAGAAAGCTGCAGTTGTACTCAGAGTATTTGTAGGCAGTAGAGCATCGACAGAGCAGTGAACAACATGCTGACATTTTTACAAGGGTAACTTTAAAATCTCCTATACTCTTGGCAGATTACTTGACGTTTCCCTGTTACAGTTTTCTCTTACTGTTCTCCCTAAAAAGTCTGTTGAGCACAGGCAAAACATTAACCAGTCCTGAAGCTTCTTGTGATTAAGCTAATTCAGGATAATCTAGCAAAGAATTTCAATTCTCTAGCCCAGCTCTTGCATGTGTGATGCATTCCCCATCACTCCTTTAAAATCCAGCAAAACTCCTGCATTGACATAGGCACTCTGCCTGAGGAAGGAATCTTGGCCCAGCCATCAGGTATCTTGGATCCAGCTTTGAACAATTTTCCACTACCCCGCTCTACATCCAACAAATACACATGCTAAAAAATATCAAGACCTTTAAATAGCCAAACTTAAACAATACTTAGCCTGAGTCCTTCTTACCTTGCTCGCAACTCTCAGCTTGTTGATTTTTCAAGCATTACAAAAAATGAAATTTTATGAGTTTAATGTAAGATGCAAGAGAGATTGCTGCTGCTCCTCAGTTGCAGGAGCAGTCACAAGCTTTTCTTCATGCTGTCAGTAAAGACATTTTGATTCCAGTCTTGCAAAGCATATATGTTCTCATGTCCTCAGTCCCCATGGGTCCCCTCTGTTCTGGCCACCAATGGTACAGCCGCTGCCTTCCAGTCTTCACCAAGCTGGAGAGGCTTTTGGTTATGTGAGAAATCAAGCTGCTCCTCCACCACCAGCCAGCCCTTTGGGGCATTGACCTTCAGCCAGATTCTCAAACTAGGAGTTGTCTCCCCAGCTAGGTACAATCCCATAGGTGTGTGCACGGAGCTAAGCCTGAAATGACGAGTAGAAAGTTATGTGTGTCCCACCTGGAACTGCCTGTGGCTGGAGCCCTCATTTGAGATGTAGGAGACCAGGGCAGAAGTCCTTATTCTAGTCCCCACACCACAGGCTACTGTGAGTCAGGGTTTCAACGTGAGTCTTCCTTTCTTACCCGGTGCACATTTAATTAATTTACAGAGTCACAAATTTGCGAGAATAAAGGTGGTTAGTGAGGGCACTTCCCTGAGACAAGGGATCAATCAACCACAACGGAGATTTCAACCTGAATTTCCTGTGTGATTTAAAAACTAGGAAGCTGATTGATCTCAGCAGCATCCTCCATCCCTTAACAAACTCCTCACAGACGTGTCTCAGGATTGATTCTTCAGTGCCTAAATAGCCTGGGAATTAGCCATTACAAAACTGCAATTAGATTTTGACAAGGCCATTTAAAACTAACCTCCTCTGAGAATGGAGAGCAGGTAAAAAGAGAAGAAAACAACGACGCCCCAGTGCTCCAAGCAGCTTTAGTTCTAGTTCTGAGAGCTAAATGATTTTGGAGCACAAAGGTTTTTGCTCAGACTGTTGTCCCTAAATTTCTTAGGTGTTTAAACAATCCCTGTTTCCTACTTCTTTCTCTCTAAATTGTCTCCTGTATTTCAGCCCCTGGCATCTATTTCCATAGACAGTTAGGTGAGAGTTTGTTGTCCTAAAATGTAGTTCAGAACTGAACCCCATATCCAAATATTAATAATGGGAACTTCTAAAAATTGTTGCAGGAGCTTTTGTTGAGTATGAATGTCAGTTTTGTGTATTACATAAACAACTGTACTTCACTGCTCCCTCATTGCTCCTCTGACTGCATTTTGGAATAAGATGGCACTTACACCACTTCCCATGAGTGTATGAACCAAGATTCAAAACCTCTTTAGCTCCCACGTCAGGAAATTTTCAAGCAAATCCCATGTTAGCCTGCGTAAAGCACATCTGTTCCACTTCACCGAGATTTCTCAAGCTTTTTCAGTCTCTAGCAACTCTATTGTATTAATATGTAATAAAATGTACCACTTAAGTTTGCATCATTTTCCTTTGTTCATATTTAAGTCTTGCAAATCTTTGTCTGATAAAGGCAGAAGTTTTCTTTTGCCTTTGTTAGTCCTGTTGGAATCGGAACGAACAGAAGTTCAGTCCTAACAAATTTTGCTCTTTTATTGTAATTTCCTTTTTTCTTTACAGAAAACATTTCCCTTATTTTATAGCCCAAAATTGGCCAGACGAGACAGTTACTTGTCTGGATGAATCCTTTCCTGCAGTCCCAGTGGGGTGCTACCCACTCACTCAGGACTATAAATGTGGAGCCGTTCTGCAATCAGTTATTAATGGTGCCCATTAGCCCTCTGAGGTGTTCGCAATATGACTGCAGAGGACTAGTACAATAGAGGGAAGTCTGGGACGCAGCGTGAAGGAAAGGCACGTAGAGCCACCTAACAGCAGGCAGCTAGGAGAGGCAGCCGTTTTTGCAGAAGAGAGCCAGGAGCTCGGCTGAGGACAGCGTACAGCCCAGTGGTGGTGGTGACGTGCCGCAGGGCACGGTCCCAGCAGCTGCTGGAGCATCCATCCCTGTAATGTCAGGGCCTTGGCCCAGATGAAGCTCTGAATGGAGGACACGGCCCTGCAGCCTGGGGCTGCAGGGGTGGCTGGGGACCCTTGCTGGGGCTGGTGCTGGGGTGGGAGGTGGGCTCATTGCCTGCAGGAGGTATGTGCCGGTGGAGGGCCTTTCTTCTCGCCAAGAAAGGAGCTGTGGAGGAGATCGGCAGACTGCGCAGCGGCAGACATGATGAGAAGGAGGTTGTCCAGATCTTCTCCAAGATGCTGCAGATATACAAGAGCCTGAACATCCAGCTGTACTGAAGGAGACACAGGGAGAGTCTGAGCTTTTCTGGTTGGGAAATGGAGACTCCCACAAGGACCAAGGCTGGAAGCTTCTGACTTCTGGCACCATGAGGGTGGGGCCTCGACAGACTGAAAAAATGGGCTGACAGAGCGCTGGCAGTAGGTTACAGGAGGTCACAGCTCCTCTCTGCTCAGCACTGGTGAGAAACATCTGGGCGCTATGTCCAGCACTGGGCTCCCCAGTACAAAAGAGACATGACATACTGGAATGAGTCCAGCACAGGGCCATAAAGATGACCTATGGACTAGAGCATCTCTCATATGATGAGACTCAGAGAGGTGGGACTGTTCAGCCTGGAGAAGAGAAGGCTCAGGAGAAGTCTTACCCAAATACCTGATGGGGGAGTAAACAACACAGAGACAAGCTATTCTCAGTGGTGCCCGGTGAGAGGACAAGAGGCAAAGGGCACAAACTGAAATACAGGAAATTCCACTTAAATGTAAGAAAAATATATTCTACTGTGAGAGTGACTGAGCACTGGAGCAGGTTGCCCAGAGAGGTTGTGGAGTCTCCATCCTTGGAGAGCTGACTGGACATCACCCTGAGAACCCCACTGTAGCTGGCCCTGCTTTGAGCAGAGAGGTTGGACTAGATAATCTCCAGAGCTGCCATCCAACCTCAGCTGTGTCTTGAGAAAAACTGCTTCTTGTCAAACTTTTCAGAGCTGTTGAGGATGCTGAGATATTAGCTGACTCTCTTGCTGAGCATTCAGGACTGGTCAAAGCCCAGGAAAACAGAACAACAAACACATTTTAGCAGCATTTTAGAAAAGGGCCTTTAATTCTTGGCACTTATTTATGACTTAAGGTAGCATAGAGTTGCAAGCACGACAGAAACTGTGTAGAATTTCTCTAGTTTTAAAACATTTTATTTTAATAAGCTCTGCTTAAGTAGCAATATAATTACTAGCTTCGTTTCCAGAAGGCTGTTTGCATGCTGTGTACAACTGCCTGCAGGATCCCTAAGTGAAGAACCTCTTAAATTCAGAGACATGATACTGAGGATACAGTAGCCCTAAGAATGTGGGAGCTGCAGACTTCCACCCAGAGTAGGTTAACTTACTGAATTTTGACACATGAGAGAGGGCTATTGGACAGAATAAGTACTATGTTGGGGGACCAGCCCATCCTATAACAATGAAAAATATTTATTGTTCTCTTCAACCTACCAGGAGATAATAGGGAGACTAAAGTCATTTAGGTGACGCGAATCACAGGCCTTTTCTTTCCCATTTTTATGATGATCAGTATATTAAATGAAACATATAAGTAATTCTAAGATGCATTCATATATTTATCACAGTCATCTTAATTAGTTTCAGGTCAGCCTTTTCCTGCATAACCTTTAGAAGCAAGACCTTAAGAACTTCATCCTATATCTAACTGATATCTTCAGTCTCCATAGCATCCCGAGTTATGCTCAGACACATATATAAATATGAACTGAATTTTGGCTCATGCAAAGAGCAAAATTTTTTTTTCATCACATTTCTACTGTGCATTAGAACTGTGATTAACTTATTATAATCGAACCAAGTTACAGAAAAAATATTTATTAACAAAACTTCACAATAAACAAAGACATAAAATGTTCTTCATCCTGAACAAAGTCTCTTACCATAACCCCCACAGATATCTGGCTCCATAAGGGATAGCAGAATGTTTAGAGATGATCAGAAATTTTCCAGCAGTACAACTTTTCATCAGAAGATACAGATTTATGGAGTGGGAAGGATTCATTTGAAACATTTCAGGTTTTACAGACTTTCATCAAATTAATTTCTGCTGGTCTGTCTTCAGGTTAGGTATCTTATAAGCTGCAGCATCAATGGTATCAGGGTGCTCAACAAAACTAACACTCGTGACAAACTCATTAGAGTTATTATCTGCTGAAATCAAGCAGCACACCAACTTCACTAGACACCTGCGAGGTCTGGGAAGCCACCATTTCACAGAAAAATTGGAAGTTTTATGTTTCTTTTCAAATTCAGACTTTCAAAAAATTAAATTTCCTACAATGCAGAAAACAGTGCTTTTTAGCTAGCTATAATACTGTTTGACTTTGCAGTGCACTGACCAGAGGTCCTGTCCAGTAATCATTACCAGGAAACTGCATGTAGTTCCCATTGATGCTGCTTTTTTTGCCTGAGTATAGACTTCAGCATTAAGCTAGAAAAATATAACATCACTAAATCCAAATTAATACGTCTGTGGAAGAACTATATTAACAATATATCCTGCATCCACAGACATTTTGGGGAAAAAGTGTCTGTGAGATATAGCTTATCAGGTTGCTCCCAGCCCTGGGACCTGAAACACAAAGGCTTAATTTCTAGTTTTAGGAATTGTTACTTTGTGCCTCTGTTTTCCCACCAGTAAGACAGGATAATGAGCTCTTCCTCCTTTATAAAGCATTTTAAGATCTACTGGGGTTACACTGATTAAGAAATAGTGATATTTGGTTTTGCTATTATTTAAAATAATGAAAATGAATAAGCCAGTGAATTAATTTGAATTTTCCCAACCTCCCCACTTGGATTTTTTGCTTATTACATCAGGCCTCTACAGAATCACTTAATAATGTCATATATAAACACTATGTTATTATGATGATTTTTTAATAATACACACAATGCACAATAAATACAAGCCATGATCCCACATTGTTAAAAAAACCACTGATGGAAATCTGTGCTTAAACTGCACAAAACACAGCTTGTTAAAAAAAAAGGCCAACAAATATAATACTTCTGAAAATGTGGAATTGACCACCATGAGACACGAATATGCCAAAATCTACTCTAGCCTACTCAGCAAGCACATCTTGAAGCATTTCTGCCTACAGACTCATAGGCATCATACTGCCTATCGCTAACCTACAATTTGCTGAGGTATAATTCTGCTTGGAGCTGCTCTAAATTCGGCATGGCCAGCATCCCCGCTGGGAGCAAGCCCAGAAGCTGCTCCCTGGTTCTTCCTCCCGTTTCCCTGTGCACATCCTGCTCTTGACCCATAAATTCGCATCCTCGGGAAGCTGGCAGGAGAGAAAGAACAGGGAAAACATTTGCTCGATCTCGTATCAATTTGGCTCACAGTTATGTGTATTAGGAAAGAGGGCACGGGGCAGTCTGACCCGCCTGAATTCAGTGTCAGTTTTGCAAGTGTAGCCCAGCGTCCTTGTATGATTTTCTCTCTCACAACTCCGGCCCTCTCTTTACTTTTCAACTATTGCTGCACACCTCTGCTCAGAGCTCTGCATGATGACTTTTATGTCTCTCTCCTCAGAGAGACCTTGAAAAATCAGAGCCCATCAGCCTATCAGAAGTTTAGCCTATTTTTACTAATGCGCATTACCTAACGGTTCTCAATTATACTTTAATAGTCCCTTATGAGGGCTTTTATCAAAAAGTCTTTTGAAAATCCAAGTATGCTGTTTCCACCGGGTCCCCTGTATTAACACTCAAAAGAGGTCTAACAAGGTAGAGAAGCACATTTTTTTCTTAGAGAAGCAGTGCTGCTTTGATCCTGAGAAGCTATACTTATCCGAGCATTGTGCTAGTCTATCCCTAATTGAACGCTCAATCAGGTTCCCTGCTATCATAATAAAGTTCACTGATCTGTAAAGCCTCAGATGGCCCTGAGCTTCATTTTGAAGATAAGCATCATGCTAATGAGTTTTAAGTTTTCAGGCCTCCTTGCTGTAAAGACTGTAATATATCCTTGTCAATGTTGCTCCTGTTTAATGCTTTGTTTGTTATCAAATCCTTGGATGAGTATCAGTCAGTCCGTGTGATTTACTGCTCCTGGGTTTCGCAAGTTGTACCACAGATAACTTTCTCCTTAGGAGATTCAGTCCATTAAAGGCCACAATGTGATTTCAAATAAAAAGAGCCCTTTAAAAAGGATTTTCCCCATGTTCCACCATAAAGATTGATGCACAAGTGTACTTTAATTCCTCTGCTTATTGCTATTATAGCTGATAGAAAAAAAAAATCGTAGGAGTGGAACTTTATTAAAAAATACTTTTTTCAATGTATCACTGTCCTAGGATATTACAAAACTCACTGTGAGATCATAGAGGAGAGTTTGCTTAGCAGGACTGAAGCTAGCAACATAAAACCATCCAGGTAATTTTCAACACTTTAATCCATGAGGGAAAAAAACCTCACAGTTTGTCTGAATCCCCTCTGCAGGTGCCTCCTCTCCTCTGAGTGTAAAGAGAGCCCAAGGCAACTCCTACTTTAGGTGTACCAATTTAATTCCTTTAAGAAAGAGGAATACGAGAAGAAAAAACCCCTCCAGAGCTCAATTTGGAGTTCCTCGGTCAGGCTCCTGCTCTGAAGACCATCTTTGTCTTCTCTAAGAGCCCACCACTTTCCACTCGCTGTGAACCTTCCCAATGCACCCAGCTACAGCAGCTCCCCAAAGTACACGTTCCTGTATATTTAGGAAAACAGTGCTATGTCCCAGTCTTGTGGATAGAGAGTCTCCCCATGTTTCCCAAGGTTGACTTTTTTTGCTGGAAGACTCTTATAATGTTGTTCAACTGTCATTATTTTTAAGAACCCCTTGGTTTGAATGTAATTTTGTTCATAGTGAGGTTGCACAGTTGGAGAGGAAAATAGGAGCTGAAACAGTGACACCACTTTTGAACATTAAGTGGAAGAAAGACATGCTCTTTTGTCCATAAATAAAAATTCTGTTAATTTTCCCTTTGAAAACCTCTGGACATCCATACTTAGGAGGGAGGACCCGGGAAAAATAAGGAGTGGGAGAGAACTGACTGGAGATGGTAAACCTGGCTGGTGCTCTTTCCTGTCTTAGGGAATATCTACTCAAATACGATCAAGGAGCATAAGACTTGGAGAAATTATAATTTTCACATAGTCAGGAAGTATTCAGTTGCTTGAATTTTGAATATGATTGCCAAGAAGATTTGGATGCAGTCAATCTTCAACCTAAGGATACAGATTGCTGAGCACAGTTACTGAGTATACAGGCTGGACGTGTTCTGGGCATGGACCAACGTTGTGCAATGGCAGAAACTGTTATTTGTCATGTCAGTACCTCCCAACATCTGCAAATGAAGTGTACTGAATACAAGACTCATAGATACAGCAACGGACTGTTGCCCTGAGAAACTGGATCAGCAGCTGACCCAGCCACAGTGCTCCTGTCACCCGCTAAGCAAACTGCGCAGACCAGACCTTTCAAAGCCACTAATGGTGTATTCTTCATTTTCTGGCTGGCTGAGCTTGCAGCGCCAGGGCACTGATTTGTGTACGTGCCACGTCAGCTGAAATCAGCGATAACTCCGATCAGAGCACATTAATTAGAGATGCTCAAAATGTTTTGGCATGATGACACTTTATCCAAGTCAAAATATTGCACAGGTGGCTTTAATGATCTTTATTTTGAGGAAAAATAGAACCTGTTGGTAAGGGCACAAGCACGGCACAGTAGCAGGAGGGTCAAGTCCCCACTCTGCCAGATTCGAGCTAATCATACACGCATGAAAAGCTTTGCTTTGAAGCAGGCAGTTGAAGCAGGGACATCAGCCTGAGGCTATGTCTACACTGGCAAGGGATGCAGCATGATGGGGATGAATCTGTAGAGCAGAACAGCTAGTGCTGAGGGACCAAAGCAGGTGTTTCCAGGCTTAGCACTAGTCTGGTTTGCTGGACGGAAAGTCTATCAGCAGGTTGGAAAGCATCAGGTGTCCTCCAAAGCACATCCTTTAGCTAAGTTTCACCCAAGAGGAATTAATTCAATGAGGATGATAAAGATTCACTTCAACGTACCTCTGACCAAAATTGAAACATTAATGTGTATGTACCCAGAGCCTCTGACATACCAAGCTTGTGGTCTGACCAAGAAATATTGCAGTAAAGACCAAGTTGCATAGACCATATTGCAGTAAAGACCATATTGCAGTAAAGACCAAGAAATTTTGCAGTAAAACTCAAAGGGTTTTCCACTCAGTGTAGATCAGAAATGAATTAAAAATGTCAAAAGGCTCTCTGCAACAGAGCTGTTGGCATGTGAGTAGCTCTACTCAGTAAAACATGCTGCTGCACACCATGAAGAAAAAACATTGTTCTGTCTCTCAAGTTGGCATGGAGAGTCATTGATATGTTTGATGTTAAACTCTCTGACTTGATTCCCCATTTGAAAATCAGAAATATAGTATCTCACAACCTCACAGAAGTGTGGCAAAAACTAATGAACTTTTATTAAGTATTCACATACTACAGAGCTGAGGGGGAAAAAAGAAAGTTTGACAAAATACTATAATAATATTCTGTAGGGAATAAGATCACTTACTGGATAATGAAGGAAAGACAAAGTATTGTACATTTGTCTATTAAGTAAGCATCATTTCTTCTGCATGGAGATAAAAACTAGGGCCTACAGAGAACCTGTACATGACAACAGGCTTTAGAATGGTATCATCTGTATATACTACATAATTTTATAGGAAATAATATATAATAAGTTATATGCACAAGGAGACCAAAGATAACTTTATCGTAATTGTGAAATACTTAGATTTGCAACCTTAAAGAAGGTAATGTAGCTTTTATAGTGTAAGATATCTATCTCTTGCTCTGTCTAAATATCTCTCTATTAATACAACGCACCAGTGGAGTGATACCTCTCCCGAGATATGTTTGCTTACCTGTGAATTAATAAAAGGTTTAATTTTAAGAGATTAGAAAACATTAATGCCTCCATGTGTAAGTAAATTGTTTACTTTATGCATCCCTTTTTTTTCCAGTTGGATTTGGTGGGGGTGAGAAGATGACTCTGTCTCTGTATGTGCATGTACTTTTAGGGCTCAGTAGCACAGCGTTGCTCTAGCTCCAGGAAAGCTGTCGTCCTTCTGCTGCTATGACGGCCAGCAGCACTGCGGGTCGTGTTCACAGAAACAATCTGCCGATACCCAGAGCTAATTCCTCAGCAGGATCTCAGTGAGAAAATAGGAAACTCAGCCTGGTTTCTGGTCTCTGAAATGAAATTCTGGAAATACAACACAGCCTTATTCAGACTTATTTTTTTCTCGGGCTAGGTTTCTATAGAGGCTATTAAACTAGCAAACCTGCCATTCTGTGTGGCTCCACGAGAGCCCCAGGACACCCATCAGAAAATGCAGGACCTGACTGCAGCTTCCAAAGACTTTTGTGGCTATCTCCAGCCTCAGACTCCCCCACACCAACCCCTAACACGCTGGGATGTGCTGATTCAGAAGGAAGGCTGGTTCTGTGGAAATTACAATTATGGAGGTGTGTTCAAATCCAGAAAACGAAATCTTAGAGAAGCGAGCTTTGCCTGGGTACGTTGGGAGGCTCGACCAGGGAAGAGCTGCTTAAGTTAGCAAACAAAGACAACGTAAGAAGAAGACAATGAACATATTTAAGTGTGAAATTAGAAGACTGTAATCTTAACAAGAATGAGCTTGAGGAGTCATGGAGGCTAAATACCCAACAGGTTTTAAAATAGATCCTAATAACTTTTTGAAAGGCATCAGGTGGCAGGGGTGCCCTCAGAGCAGAGGAGCAGATCAAAGGGGCCATCCTGCCTCTGTTCCCATTCCCAGTTTTGCTCTCGCTGTGAGCACCGTGGCTCGCTTTCGCAGCCCGTGAATGGGAGGTAACGCTCCCTCCAGTCCCTCAAGGGTTTTGCTCACTGAGGTTGTTATGTGCTTTGACAGTCTCTCAGAGGGAAGAGTACTCTGAAACTATCAAATGCTGCCAAAAATACAGTATGTGTTTCTTTTCACAAACTCTCAGCTTAATTCAAGCCTCAAGTAACAGCTATTCAAGTGTCCTCTAAATGTGAATGGGATTGAGGATTTCATTTTTATCACTACAGAGCACTAGGCATTTTATTAAACATTGGCCAAGCTGTCTGCAATGCAAAACTTTCCCCAATAGAAGTACAACACAAAGTACAAACTCCTCGGCCTACCTTTAACATTATGAGAATCTAAGTAAAACATGGAGAATCTATCAAAGGAACTAAAATATTTGTGCCCCACACAGGGTGTCTGAAAAAAGGCTCGCTTTTCCCTGAAATGCGGTTATTTCTGGAATGCAAGGCTCGAGAAAAGAGCACGGATACACAGCAGTGAAGACAAGTCTATCTGAAACTGGGTAGATACCTTGTGATTACCCAAGTTCTAGACAAATCAGGCCTCAAGTCTGGATCAGTTTAAAAATATGTAAGGATCTTTTTTTGATCAAATATGGCAAAGATCTTGATTCTATTTCTTACTTGAAGAATTGGCTAGCAGCGCTCAAACCTCATGATAATGCATTGATTTAGTGCTTAGTGTGGATGAAAAAATATGAGACACAATAGATAAACAATTCTGTCTCCTGTCATTAGCACTGGTATCTTGAGAATAAGGACAAATGCCACAAATGCTGCAGAAGCAGGAAGAAATAGTGACAGTAGCTTCTATCTAGACAGTAATGCTAATAACAGCAGTGGAGTTGTGGTCGCCCAGACTGTGTGTGCTAGACAGGCCCATGGGGGAGCTTGAGTAGCTACTTGAGTCGCTAGACTACCCTGAAAATTGTGCTGCCACATCTTCGCTGCTGCCTAGCCAGCTATATTGGGTATATCTGTCTTTACTGTCGTCACACATCTTGTTACAATACTTTTGGGAGTCTCCAAGTCAAGTACTGAGGTCCTTTGCTTCAAACGTGAAGTCTGCTGCTTGAAGTACAAATAGCACCTTAAAAAGAGAAGGCCAAGTAAACAATCAGTCAGCATTCCTGGAAAAATACAGACAAACCCATAAAAGTTTACCAGCATGGCTATAAAGATGTTGTACAGGAAGTCCCATTGGCTTCAGTCCCACTGACTGCATGAAACTGCCCAAGAGCCACCTGACTGGAGCTGGCGTGTCTCCTTGAAATGACTAACTCAGGTTTTGCTACAACAAAAAATACAACTCCAGAATTTCCTGGGACAACTTATGCTGCTTTTTACACAGCTAAACAGTGCTTGATAGTTCACTACAAGATTTCCATTGAGACACCACCGAGGCTGTGATCTACAATCAATATTATTGACTGTTGCTTGCTTTCTGGCCCATGGCTAGGGTCCATGGAAGGAAGGAAGACCTGGTGGGCAAAAGATGACATAAAAAGCCTATAATTTGTAAGTATTGTCAAAAGCAAATGGTCTGAAAGCAACAAAGTTATTCCTATGCTTGTTTTCTTGCCAACCTGTTGCAGATAAACAGAAGCCCAGATGACTCATGGCTATCACAAATGTCTGGAGGCGTATGTGATGGCTGTGGGGTTCCTGCAGTCTGGGGCACTCGTTTCAGGGCCTGAGGCAGGAGTATGTGTCAGTGCCAAATCAAAACTGGCCAGACATTGCCTTAGGCAGTGGTTCCTGCTTTGGACCAGGGACTAACACCAGGATTTTCCACTTTCATGAGTGTCCCACACTCATATACAACTGTGGGGCTGGGTCTCAATCTGGCTTATGTGTTGCACTCACTCCCACTGGGTATGGGAGAAAAAGGTTCAAGCCTCCCCCCCTATTTTATGTATTTAATACTAAGTGAAATCTCAAGAAAGACTGTGTTTTATCCCTGCAGCTGCCTCGAGGTTAGGACACGCCTGCCTTGGATGGCAGACTGAAGAGCCGTCCAAGTATTTTGAGTACCATCTAATTGCTTTTAATCAGCAACCACAAGCCAACATCAAAAGGCCTTCCTTTGAAACAGAAAACTCTGAAATCTCAAATAATTTCCTACCCAGACCAATGTGTAAGACTGCAGAGCTAGAAATTGGACTCTTTTTTAGATTGAGTTACTGTGGCACCATGCAAGGCTAAGCACTTGGGTTTTCTCTCAAGGTGACTGCGCAGAGGGATCCTGACCAAGCTGTAACAGTATTCACAGGCACAGAAGTTAGCAGTGTGTCAGCCATTAATACTGCTTAAACCCCAGATTTACAGAAGGATTTTCTTCTCTGTGCTTCAGTGCCAAAATTCACTGGATTCTTCTTGTGTAACTGATTACGACAGGAGCTGCTGACAGCTCTATCAGACAGATAAGGGCACTTGAAACTTTTCTGCACTATTTCTAAGGTCAAAAAGACCTTAAAATATGTATTGCCCACCTACATAGAGGATGAGGTTTTTATTTTTGAAAGGACTGCAGGCTGCTGATCACCTCCCAGGGGATAGTCACAAAGCCTCATAAGGGATGCAGCTCCTTGTGAAGTTTCAGGGGTGGCATTAACTGCTAACAGAAGACATCCTAAACTCCAGATACTGCCAGCTGCCAGAAGCCTTTCACTTCACCTTTGAAAAAACAGCCGCAGTGTCATTTTGCAGAAAGGCAAAAACTACATCCATGAGCAAACTTGTTCAGACTCAGTTTGGCATCGTGTCTGTGTGGCTGTAAAGCACAGATCATCTGCAGCAGCAATTAAAGTTGGAGGAGGAGGAAGAGGTCAGTGGACCAGACAATAATCAGTGCACCTTTTCCTCACAGCTGGCACACAACCTTTCTGCAGCTTGTTGCTTAATTAAGGTTTGGAGTTTTCTGTAGTACACTTCTGCCATCTAGAGGCTTTCCTGCCCTTCTGAAAATCTCCTCTACCAGGAGGGATTTTTTCCCTTCTATATCCCAAACATCCCTAATCAGGTATCAAACCTCTGATTAAAGAATGACAAGGCTAAGATTGGTATTATATGACTAAACTGGAATTAAGAATAGATTGGAAATGGGAAAGAGGTGTCTTGTGGATCATAGTATTAGTGGGCTGCAGATTTTATCACACAATTATATTTCATAATAATCTCTCTGAAATAAAACATTTTGGAGCAAGGGGGATAATATAGGAGACCCGAATCAATATCTAAGATAACCCAATCTAAAAACCCCAGTGCAAGACACTGATATTTTTTAACATTCTCTGAGACTGGAAAAGAACAATCTTAACGTTCGTTGCCCACAAAATAATTTGACTTATAATGAAGGTTGATCTGCGATTAATACAAACCTTTTACAAACTGCATTGCTGGAACACTGCAGTTAAACAACCCTAAGCACATAAAAGTATGAGGATTTCCACAACAAATCTCTCCACTCACCCCATCACACAGCAATCCACCCCATGTGGTTAGCTCTGACCCCCAAGACATGCTTAGACCATCTTTCAACATCCCAGCTCTTGATGCGACTCTCAGATATTTCAGAAGAGGGAAGATAGTCCCATTAGCTCAGCTACATACTGCCCTGTAAGATTTAAGCACCTATGCTCAGCTTTCATATTTAAAAGCCAGAGTCTCTCCTTCCTCTCTCGGTAAGGAACTACCCACTGCTCCGTCAGGACAGAGAGTACACAGGAGAAAACAGACCGGGAGATGTGAGCATGGCAGTGTGAAACCCCTGAGGTGGGATGCAAATCAGGATTTAGGATTTATGTTTGCACTGCAATGTGAAGGCTGCCTCAAGGTTGCCTTTAACACCAGACTCTCCACTGCTTTAATGGAAAATAGGAAAGCTTAGCTCTCAGCTAAGCGCTGTCCTGTATGGTGTTTGTGTGCCAAGTACATCTGGTGGGATGTTGTCAAGCATATCAGAGAGCTCGTGTTCAGGCTACGCGCGAGATAGCTGCATGGTCTGAAGGCAAGTGGACCATGAGCCAATATGCTCATAGTTGCTCTTGTGCATCCATCAAATCCATCCACCCAGCAAATGCAATGCAGTATACTCACTCAAATGTCAGCTGCCTCAGCCTAAAATACAACCCCAAAGTTCATGTTCAACAGCTGCCACTCACTTAAAGCCTGAAAGTTCACCAGGAAGGTCTGGACCTGCCTGCAGCTCTGTCTGCAAACCTCTGGCTCCTGCTGAAGCCCTGCTTGAACCTCAAATCTGTTGTGGACCAGGGTCCAAGTCCCCTCAACACCCACAGCCGACAGCCATGTTTGGCAAATACCTGGCTGGTGTGGTTTAACCCCAGCCAGCAACTAAGCACCACCCAGCCCCTCGCTCTCCAAGAGAGTGAGACAAGAGAGTGAGACAAAAGATAAACAAGACAAAAGGTAAACAAGAGAGTGAGAGAGGATCAAAACCCAGGAAAAAAACAAGTGATGCAGCTGCTCACCACCCGCTGACCGATGCCCAGCCCGTCCCTGAGCAGCAATCACTGCCCCCCGGCCAACTCCCCCCAGTTTATGTACTGATGTCCTATGGTAGGGAATAGCCCTTTGGCCAGTTTGGATCAACTGGCTTGGCTGTGCCCCCTCCCAGCTTCTTGTGTGCCCGGCAGAGCATGGGAAGCTGAAAAGTCCTTGACTAGGGTAAACACCACTTAGCAACAGCCACAACATCAGTGCGTTGTCAACATTATTCTCATACTAAAATCCAAAACACAGCACTATACCAGCTACTAGGAAGAAAATTAACTCTATCCCAGCCAAAACCGGGACACTAGTGCACAACAGGATCAGCCTGCAAACAACGTATGGTTGCAGATTTGTTTTCTTAATAGAATGGGTGGAGGAGATTGGCTGAATTTTTAATGTAGTGTTGGTTTAATATGTAAACTGCATGCTGAGGAGAAGGCTTGGGAAGCCATGTCAGCCCATCGTGCATCTTCCCAGGGGCATGCTCTGGGCACTGAAGAACAAAATCCCTCAGCACCTGCACTTTGAAAGTGAGCTCTGTTCTGCTTTTGAAAGAAAAGAAGCCCATGTTCACTGTCGGGAGGGAATTCTGGGACCTGGACCCCAGCGTGCCTCCTCGCAGGCAAGAAGGGGCAGATTTCGGGAACATCCCTTTGTTACTGGTTCCTGCTGGCTTGTTCTGCTTTCCTCCCTGCTCTGCATATGTCCTGTTCAATAAATTTTCAGTAACTGTACAGGATTTATTTACCTTAATACTGAACATTGGCTTCAACTCTGAAGCCTAAGTATGTCCCAAATTATCACCTACCATCCAGGACCTGTGATCCAGGTGAAGTCTTTGGTGGCCTGAAGGAGGACTCTGAGCCTTTCAGCGATTTCTGCCACCCAAAAAACCAGATATAGTCATCAGGCATAAGCAGTGCCCTAGCGCTGGAAAGAGCCCAGAGAAAAACATGGGAGAGAGAAGAGGAGCACGGGGGTGGTAGAGTCCAAATTACCAGTGCGCTCCCGTGGCTCTGCGAGAGCTGCTATAATTGTACGTCGGCCCCAAGCCAGCTCGTGTCGGGGAAGAAACACAAGTGCCAGAGAAAGACATTCCCAGTTTTTGTGTGATAGGGGAGGCCAGGAAAGGTTTACCAGCACAAAGCGCATCCGTTCCAGCAGCCGCGAGGAACAGAGTCCCTGAGATTTCCCTCTTGAAGAGACCAGGGACACTGGTGAGTGGTTAAACTCATCTGCTTCATCAGCCTTTAAAGAATTCGCTGTGCTACAGGGCTAGCTCCCGGTGCTCGGGGTCTGACCCCACCGAGCGCTTTAAAGTTTTAGGAAAAAACGACTTGCACCTCGGCCAGATAAGCACTTCAACTCTTCTGCCAAGCAGGAATCTCACTGCTGGTGTCCAGGAATAAAGGCCATAAACAAGCAGTAGAAACATCCTGCAGAGAAACCTTTTTGTTCAGTGCTCACAGAGCAGCTAACGCAGTGGGATAGCAGCAACACAAATCATCATTATTATCATCCTGAAAGACAGAGGGAAAAATACCTAAAGAAACAAAATTGAAAAGGGAAGTATGCTTTCCAGGTCAGCATTTAAACTAGAGGCTGCACTCGAGTGTGTTGTGATTTAACTGGAGGAAGTTTTTATCCTCTGTGTGTTATCAAATACACAGCAAGATGCGACTAAACAGATATAACCCAAATACAAACTCCTCCAGGGAAGCAGGAGAAAGGCACTGTACTAGAAACAGCAGCTGAAGACAACGAATTGGATTTCAAGACGTATATTCTGGTTTTTAAATAGTAATGTATTGAATTACACTATTGTCAGTAGTATTGACTACTTTCAAGAAAGTGATTGATTCAAATCAGTAGTGGTGACAATGACATAATTCAATATGGTAATATTTAAAATACTGAATATTAAAAAATACTGAAACCTAAATCTCTTGACTACATTTGGTGACTTATATAAAAATCTGTGCATGACATCTGTGCAAACATCACTAACAAAGCCCTGCTGGAAGGTTCTTCCTTGTCTGACTTCAGTCCAGCTTTAACTGCATTCCCAGTTCTGTTGAAATGTCATGTTCCTAGTCGGTCCCTTGGAATAGGTCGCTCTTCCCTTTGTCTTCCACCAATTTCCTCCACACAGGCGTGACCATGCGTGGCCATTTCTCATTCACTATCAAAATGCTAGCTTAGGTTAGGTGGTGTGACTTGTCAACAGGCTCATCCTAAAACCCTTCTGGTATTAAGCCTTGGAAACTACTGATGTCACATCTGAGGTCTCATTCCCTTGAATAACTGCACCTGAGAAAAACTAGATCCCTAGTTTTGCATGTCTTCTTATTTCATGCCGGGTCCTGCCTGGGACAACGTTAGAGGTATAGAGAGGGAGGTTGGTCTCTGGGGTAAAGCACTGCCAGCACAGGAGTTAGAACAAAGCTCATGTCAAATAGAATGGCGTAAAGAAGGGTAAGCTGTGTTTGGTACCGCTGCTTGCTTTTCACATTCCTCATCTCGGACCCAGTTCTTCCTCCCACGTTTGAAATTGGAGGACCAGGGAGCCATCGTGTGAAAAAGGTCAAGAGCATCATGCTCTGGTGCCATCGGTTGGTCCAAATTCAACAGCCAAAGCAGATATGATGATTTAAATGAACCCTGTGCTTAGGAACAAATTACACCAGAAACTATATTACAGCCCTGCTCTTACATTTGATGAACTGTATGTCTATTGATTTAAAAATATATTTTTCTTTCTCATTATCACTTAAATGTATGGGATAGTGACTGATTCATGAAGCAGTAGGTATTGTTTCTTTTAAGTCTGATGATAATTATTTTTATTTAATGAATAAGGTCCAGGTTCAATAAAAGACCCATCTGGCTTCATATAATAAATTGGTTTTATGGGGCTGCTGTGAAGCGGAAGCCAGAGAGAGTTTTTATTGAATCTAGGCCCAAACACGATATATCACAACTCTCATTTTCAGCTTATTTCATCTATTAATAAAACTCCATTTAATATCCTTGGATATTTTTCAAAAGGTTTGTCCTTTATCCTCTTTGTCATAATTGGCACGGAGGGTAATTAGTTTTTACATAGGCGTTCTCCTTCATCTAGATACAAGTCATCTAAATTATTTTCATTTGCTTATGGAAATGAGAACACGGCGTTTTTATTTCTCCTTCAATTGCTCCCTGGCGATTACCTTAATTGGAATTACTATTTCTATACCGCTGTTGCGGAGTTTAACTCTTCAGGAACTGTCGCGGTGGACAACAAGCCCGGAGCCTTCAGTGGATGGCAAATGAACTGGCTCTGCGTGGACCTAAAGCCTCCAGCTGCACGTCAAACACTCGTGCCAAGACTTCGAAGGCTACGGGACCCCCGTGACTCTGCCCGGAGCCCCGCGCGTGGCCAGCGGCGTCACCGGGAGGGAGCGCAGCCCTGCACCCCTGCGCGCTGCCTCGGGGGAGGCGGCCGGGGGTAGCTGCCATGCCCTGATGCCCAGACTGGCGTCCCACCACCGCCTCGTCCTCCTGGCCCCGCAGCGGGAAAGCACGAGCCCCGAGCGACAGCGACTGCTCTGCCTGCCTCAAATCCATTACCATAGTAACGGCAATCTTTTGGATGCCCCAACTGGCAGCACTGCAGCTGTGAACACAAGCAGGAGCAGAAGATGCGGGGAAGCAGTACAGCTTCGCCCAGCAAAGGCTCACCACAGGGCTTGCCTTTTCATTCAAAGGACTTCCGAGGGAGGTGTCCGTGTCGCTGCTAAAACGCTCTCTTTTTGTTTGTTTGCCCAGGAGGGTGGTTGTAAAAATGAAAAAATATATACATATATACCTGCAATTAGTAGATTTTTACATAGTTTTACATGCAATATAGTGTTACATAGAAACCTCTATCTGCATCTAATAAATATGTATTTTCTAAAATGTCTTTTGTTTGGGACAATATTTGCATATTGTCCCAGACTTAAGCAAATATAAATTAACATTAAATTAATATTACATTATAAATTGCAATAAAAATAATTATAAAAAATATTTTTATTTATTTGGTAAAAAGAATATTTCAGTTTTTATTCCAGTTTCTGAATCAAATTACATAAAGGGCATTCAGACTCCAAATTTATTCCTCTCTCCTTCTTTCGATATGAAATGAAAATTTCTTTTTCATCAAAAATGATGTAAAGAATTTTCAGATTTCATGAATGTTTTTCTTTCATTATGACTATTTTTAATCCATTACTAATATTTCAGGGATGCTAACTCCTCAGACTGTTGTCAGTATAGTTTTCCTGCTGCTTTGGCTTAATTTTCACGGCATTCTGCAAACTGTGTTCTCAGACTCTCCAAGAGAGCTGGAAGGTGCGTGGAATACAGGGAAGATGAAATGGAAAATATTAAATAATTTAGAAATTTTTTTTCACTTTTTAAAAGAATAATTTGTTTTAAACAACATGAGATACTACCTGTGTGGGATACATTTAATCTGTCCTTTCAGAATAAGTATTATTTAATCTTAAATGTTTCCAGGAGTGCCTACTCTCACTCTTACTGTGGAGCTCATTGCCTAAGACTTATCACAACCACATTTTGTTGCTTTTTTAATTCTTGGACTCACATGTGATCTGTTAGGGCTTTTAAAAGACCTGAGAGCTTATTCAAAGTATTTTGATTAATTACAAAGCAGCAAGTAACTTTCTGTTCCAGTTGAATAACGCAGACAATAAAATGTTACTTAGTATGACTACATTTAATATCTATTTGACATCTTTATGTCATAGACTCAGTGGCATCTTTTCTTTAATATTGAGGTCATTAGAAACACACAGCTTGACCATTCTCACATCGGGAAAAACACTTTCAAAGTTAATGTAGTAAAACTGGAAGTGCAAGAAAAAAAAGACCCATAAAAATGAAGCACAAAAATTAAAAACCTGGGCAAGCACATTAATTCAGAAATCAGCTCTGCACGTGTGCCCTAGGACATATCTAAGAAAGGAATTTCCAGCTGATGGCTGCTATTAACCCTGCAGTGTGGGACAAAACTAGCTGTGATGCATCTGCAACCGTACTTACATGTCCGACAAATGGAAACCAAGTTATAAATGATTGAGTCCCATAAACTTTGATGCTGAGGAAGCAGAAAAGCCCCAGTTTAAAATACTCAGATTTCAGGTGTAACACTGAGGGTGGAAAAACACTTGTAAGCAGGCGCAAACTCAAAAAGAAAACCCACAGAGATACAAAAATGTGGAATATGGGATAACAACTCAGAGTCACCCCTCAGAGCCAAACTTCACTTTGCAGACTTGTCTGCTTATCATTTAAAACAAACAAAACCAAACAATCCTCCAAAACCTACCCTGGGTATCAAATATTTAAGCTGTGTAATCACCAGAATATCATCCTCTGGATTCCTGCACGTTGCTTCAGGGATCAATTAAAATCACAGTATCTTCCTTCCAGTCCTGCAGGTTTCGTCCTCGCAGCCACTGGGACTCAGGGGCTGCCACCTGCCAAAAGCACAAAGCCGAATACTGAAAGAGATGCCAAGGGCAAGAAGAAGGCAAGAGGGGGAGAAAGGTGAAAGAAACCCGTTTGCTGCAATTACTCATACAAGTAAAGTGCTTTAATGTTCATCTTCAGAACTAGATAACCAGTGACATGGCCGATGATGGCATGGTGCGGCAAGAACCGAGGAAGGAAGATACACAGGGCTGAGGGTGCTTCATTCCCTGTATCCTTGGGTAGGAATGGGTGCACTTGGAGTGATGGTGTGTAAGGAAGAGTTCAACTGAAAACAGACCCTGCCCTGTGATGAGGCCTTTTTTTTTTTTTTCATCCCATCTCTGGTTTTGCCACAGGCATTAAAATGGAGAAGCAGAGATTTGAGGCTACTGGGGAAGAGAAGCCAGTTGATAATTAAGCAGGTAGTGTCCTTTGTACTACAGTCCTTGGGCAAGGCAACTTTGCACGAGACAAGGCTTTGGTAACGAGATACCACAGAAAATACTTTAAAAGTAAGACATGACTAAGGATCAGCAGCTAGGATAGAGTTTACAATGGAAAGGAGGGATTAATTTTGGAGATGCACTGTGGGCTTGGCATTTTAGGAGGCGGTTAACCTGGGGAACTGGAAAGTCTTGGAGGCTGGAGAAAGAAGCAGATCTGAGATGGCATCATCAGTGTCACAGGATTTCCAGAGATGAGGAGTTCACATAGGGGTGCTTGTTGGAGGGGGTTTGAAGTAGTTATCATCTGGAAGGCAGTTGGGCTGGATATCCCTGAGAGTTCCTATCTGAGATGTTCCAGGCATTTGCATATAAAATTTAAAAATTGTTGTCTAGTGGTTTCTGTCATAATGTCATAAAAGCACAGGTAAGAGTTCTCACTGCCTAATTGTGTAGGTGCCAATGGCAACTGGAGGAATAGTTTCCAGTGCTCTCATGTAGCTAATGGAGATGGGCTTCTCCTGAAGGATTGAGCAGAAACCCGCTGCAGATGCTCTGATTTGCCTCTTCAGGTGTCTCTCTCACTACACAGGGAAGCTGGATGAGTAGCATAGAGTAGCTACCTATCTTTTAGATAGCTAATATAGGTAAAACAAAGCAGACACCTCAAGATGAACTGAGTGTTAAGAACTTCCCACATTATATTAATGCCTTCTTCTCCGCTGTCTTCAACACCGATGATGGGCCCTGGGACCCCCAGAGTTCTGTGTTGGAAGACCGTGACTGGGGGGATGATAAACTCCCAGCCAACTCCAAACTTCTTCAAGACTTGCTGCTCCATCTGGATGCGCATAAATCTATGGGGCCTGACGGGATTCATCCCAGGGTACTGAAACTGCTGGCCAGTGTCATCACGGGACTTCTCTCCATTATTTTTCAATGGTCTTGGGAGTCTGGACAGGTCCCAGTTGACTGGAAGCTGGCAAACGTTGTCCCAATTTTCAAGAAGGGTAAGAAAGAAGACCCTGGTAATTACAGGCCTGTCAGTCTCACTTCAGTGCCTGGCAGAATTATGGAGGTTATTCTGGGAGTTATTGAAAAACACCTGAGAGACAACGCAGCCATTGGTCATAGCCAATGTGGGTTCATGAGGGGAAAGTCCTGCTTAATCAACTTAATTTCCTTTTATGACAAGGTCACCCATCTAGTTGTCCAAGGGAAGCCAGTAGATGTGGTGGCTTGGGATTTTAGCAAAGCTTTTGATACTGTCTCTCACAGTATCCTTCTGGACAAAATGTCCAGCACACAGCTAGACAAGTCCATAATACGTTGGGTGAGCAATTGGCTCAAAGGGTCAGTCTCAAAGGGTTATAGTAAATGGGGTTACATCAGCCTGGTGGCCAGTCACCAGTGGGATTCCCCAGGGCTCAATTTTAGGGCCAGTGCTCTTTAATGTTTTTGTAAATGATCTGGACACAGGAGTCGAATGTACATTAAGTAAGTTTGCTGATGATATTAAAGAAGGAGGAGGTGTGGACTCCCTCGAGAGTAGAGAGGCCTTACAGAGAGATCTGGATAGACTGGAGAGGTGGGCAATCACCAACCATGTGAGATTTAACAAGAGCAAGTGCCAGATTCTCCACCTGGGACGAGGTAATCCTGGTTATACATACAAATTGGGGGATGAGAGGCTGGAGAGCAGCCCTGTGGAAAGAGATCTGGGGGTTTGGGTTGATGGCAAGTTGAATATGAGTCAACAGTGTGCCCTGGCAGCCAAAAGGTTCAACTGTGTCCTGAGTTGCATCAAGCACAGCATAGGTAGCCGGTTGAGGGAGGTGATTGTCCCACTCTACACTGCAGTGGTGGAGCCCCACCTTGAGTACTGTGTGCAGTTTTGGGTGCCTCAATATAAGAAGGACATCAAAGTATTAGAGTGTGTCCAGAGGAGGGTGACCAAGACGGTGAAAGGCTTCAAGGGCAAGACTTACAAGGAGGTGCTGAGGTCACTTGGTTTGTTCAGCTTGGAGAAGAGAAGGCTGAGGGGTGCCTTCATCGCAGTCTACGCTTCCTCAAGGGGGGCATACAAGGGGGAAGTGCTGATCACCTCTCTCTGGTTACTAGTGATAGGACATGAGGAAATGGAATGAAGCTGTGTCAGGGGAAGTCCAGACTGGACATCAGGAAAAGGTTCTTCACTGAGAAGGTGGTTGGTCACTGGAACAGGCTCCCCAGAGAAGTGGTCATGGCACTAAGCCTGTTAGAGTTAAAGGAGTGTCTGGACAATGGCCTTAGTCATATGGTTTAGTTTTAGGTAGTCCTGCGAGGACCAGGGAGTTGGACTTGATGATACTTATGGGTCCTTTCCAACTTGAGATATTCTATGATTCTATGGTAGAGGCCAAGTGCTGGGTCCTGCACTTTGGTCACAACAACCCCATGCAACACTACAGGCTTGGGGAAGAGTGGCTGGAAAGCTGCCTGGTGGAAAAGGACCTGGGGATGCTGGTTGACAGCTGGCTGAACATGAGCCAGCAGTGTGCCCAGGTGGCCAAGAAAGCCAATGGCATCCTGGCTTGTATCAGAAATAGTGTGGCCAGCAGGACTAGGGAAGTAATCGTCCCCCAGTCCTCGGCACTGGTGAGGCCGCACCTCAAATACTGTGTTCAGTTTTGGGCCCCTCACTACAAGAGAGACATTGAGGTGCTGGAGCGTGTCCAGAGAAGGGCAATGAAGCTGGTGAAGGGTCTAGAGCACAAGTCTTATGAGGAGCGGCTGAGGGAGCTGGGGTTGTTCAGGCTGGAGAAAAGGAGGCTCAGGGGAGACCTTATCAATCTCTACACCTACCTGGAAGGAGGTTGTAGAGAGGTGGGGGTTGGTCTCTTCTCCCAAGTAACAAGCGATAGGACAAGAAGAAACGGCCTCAAGTTGTGCCAGGGGAGGTTTAGATTGGATATTAGGAAAAATGTCTTCACTGAAAGGGTTGTCAAGCATTGGAACAGGCTGCCCAGAGAGACGGTGGAGTCACCATCCCTGGAGGAGTTCAAAAAACGTGTAGATGTGGCACTTCAGGACATGGTTTAGTAGGCATGGAGGTGTTGAGTTGACGGTTGGACTAGATGATCTTAGAGGTCTTTTCCAACCTTAATGATTCTATGATTCTATATGGGTGGAAGAGCTGGAGAGACCAGCTTGCTACCTACAGCACCTGCCTCAAGTCAGACAACCTGAATAATTGTTACTGTTCCAGATGACAGCAATGGATCATCCTTCATCAAACGTGTCATGTCTTAAACTCATGGGTTACTTCATAACTTCGTCCTCAGACAATTTACTTCCTGATGCTTCTAAAATGTCACAAGTTATTTCAATACATGATAAAATCTATCTTACCCAAGGCCAATCAAACATCCACTAGTTCCATTTATCTTCATGGAACGCCCTTCACACAGGTACATCTCTGCACACTTCATAACAAAATCACTTTCTATGGTGGTATCTACTAATGAATCTTCTTTAATTGATAACAGCAGGATGAGCAACATCAGTTTCTTCTATGAAGCCATGTCCAGCTGTTGCTCATTCTTCATAGTTGCTAAAGTAAATGGCAAGCACAGCAGCCACAATGATCTGGCACATCAAGTTTAAGCTGATGTTCCAGGTAATTTCCCTGTTGCAGCTAATTTGGTATTTTCTTGCTCATGACTAAAAGCTTGTTGTTCCCTAGATTTTTGTATGTTAACCTCACTGTGTCAGGGATGCTCTAGATGGTCAGTCAGTGCTGAGGCAAGGGGTACTGTGCAGTTTCTAGGGGATATGTGCACGTACACGAATAGCTGGATATGAAACCTTCAAGGCCCACCTCCTCTCCCAGCCTGTTGCTCCATACACCTAGCAAAAATACATATACATAGCAAAAATGCAATTGATTGCTCCTGTGCAGGATGACTCTGTTAAAAAAAAAAAAAAAGAAAAAAAAAAGAGGCATACTTGGGTAAATCTAATGTAAAATTCATATACCGTAATGCATGAACAGATTTGAGTTACTACATAATACAATAGTAATGTCCATGGCCTTTTAAAGATGATCTTGTTCCTTCTTCCCTGCTAGTTCAATTATTTTTTTCTCTGACACAGCATTTTAATTTCTTGCGGTCTTCCCTTCTGTCTTTCTGCTTTATGCAATTCTATTCCCAGTTCTCCATGTTAACTTCAGTAATTACCATTCCCACTTCCCCAGTTTTCTGCCATATAGAATCTGCCATATAGAATTTTCCATAGATAGATGAAAATATTAAAAAACTTGGAATACATTTCTTGCTCTCACTGCAAGGAAATGCCAGTACAGCCATGCAAGTTTTAGAAATATAGAAAGAAAATTACTACGAAGATTTTTCAGTCAATTATGTCAATATTGCTGAATTAGTCTTCTTTTCGTTTTCTTAACCTTTTCTAATATATAGAAATATATAAAATGAGCCTTTTGATGAGCTTGATATAAAATATTTTGCCTCTGTCAGAACATGATGTTTCAATATTTTTTCATTAAAAAATTGAGCAACCAATTGTGCTGGTTTTGGCTGGGGTGGAGTTAATTTTCTTGATAGTAGCTAGTATGGGGCTATGGTTTGGATTTGTGCTGGAAACAGTGTTGACAGCACAGGGATGTTTTAGTTACTGCTGAGCAGGGCTTACACAGAGTCAAGGCCTTTTCTGCTTCTCAGCCCACCCCACCAGCGAGTGGGCTGGGGGTGCACAAGAAGTTGGGAGGGGACACGGCTGGGACAGCTGACCCCAACTGACCAAAGGGCTATTCCATACCATATGATGTCATGCTCAGTATATAAAACTGGGGAAGAAGAAGGAAGGGGGGGACGTTCGGAGTGATGGCGTTTGTCTTCCCAAGTAACCATTACGCGTGATGGAGCCCTGCTTTCCTGGAGATGGCTGAACACCTGCCTGCCCATGGGAAGCAGTGAACGAATTCCTTGTTTTGCTTTGCTTGTGTGCGCAGCTTTTGCTTTCCCTATTAACCTGTCTTTATCTCAACCCACGAGTTTTCTCACTTTCACCCTTCCGATTCTCTCCCCCATCCCACGGGGGGGGAGTGAGCGAGTGGCTGGGTGGGGCTTAAGTGGCCAGCTGGGGTTAAACCGTGACACCAATACATCTAATCAGCATTTTTATTTACTCAAATCAGCATTTTCTGACAGAAATTATTGGCCAGTTCTAGTTATGTTTATTATTCCCCTGTTGGAGTGTTGTCAATAGGAACAGTAATTTATTCTCTTTTAGAAACTGTAACCATAACCTGAATACCAGGTATTAAGCCTGGCGTTCCCATGACCCACCAGGTGAAGCTGGAAAACATGGATATTCTGTAATTTTCTAGGCCAAATCAAACCTCTTGGAAGTTTTCTGCTCTACTTGAGACAGACTACAAAGTTCAGAACAGTTCTTACT